>NC_056742.1:274696991-274816991 GCF_019279795.1 Protopterus annectens | reverse complement strand
ATAGGTTCTCAACCTGATTTTGTTTGATTTCTCTGCCATGTACCTTCTGAGTGCTAGGATAGGCTGTGGCTTCTCAATAACTGTGAAATGGATAAAGTGGGCTATTGAATAATAAAGACAAAATGTTTTAATTTTACATAGGTTCATAGTTTCATAGGATGATACTAGGCTATTGGCCAGGAGGCCCTTATAAGCCTAGTTAAGAATTTCACCCATGTTCCCACAAACCCAGCACCTGTTTCCCCTGTCCAGCAGGGACACGGGTGGGATCCCAGGGGTGTATTTTCTGTTTCCCATCCAGTCGTCTGGTTGACATGGAAAGGGAGTCTATTCCACAAATGGGGGAGTCTTTGGGACACAAATCTATCCTGCCAACTAGTTCTATTAATGTCACAGACCAGGTTGAGGCCTTACATGCAGGTTGCATGAGTGGAGTTTGACTTATGGATATGCAGCTCCATCAAGGCTGGGTCTGAGATGGCCTTGTATGCCAGACACAGGTCACCTCTGTGCAGTCTGAAACTGAGTAGATAGACAGGGCTTCTAATCTATCTGTATAGGATAGGTATTTGAGAACCTGGATTTTCCTGGTCAGGAACCTCTGTGGTCTCTCCAGCTGCTGCATGTGCTTGGCAAGGTAAATGCCAAAGGGGGCATTGTACTCAGTAATGGGTCTGATATGGTAGGAATACAAGGATGTCATGTCCTCATTGTTCCTGGATGAAATACCCTTACTTATGAGGTGAGCCATGTAGAAAGCCTTCCATACAACGGAGGCAACGTGGTGGTCAAAATCAGGTTGCTGTCAACCTGGGTGCTCAAGTCCCTCATGACTGATTGCATGCTTAGTACATTGTTATTAATGTGATAATTAGTGGGGATGCCATTTTCCCCAAAGGGGATAATGATGCATTTATTGGCATTCAGTTTGAGGCTGTGCTTTCTGGTACCAGTCATTAGTTTGGGTAAGGCCCTCTTGGAGGATGCTCACATCACTAGGGGAATTTAAGATGGTGCCAAGCTTGTAGTCATCTGCAAACTTGGTCAGCCATAGACCACTGGTTTTGGCTTGTACCTCAGAAAAGTATATTCCAAACAGTAAAGGCCCCAAGACTGATCCTTGGGGTACACCGTTCTTTGCAGGTCTACTACTAGAGGTGATTTCCCCTATTTTGACTGAGTGGATTCTATCAGTGGGCCTGTTAGCTACCCATCTGGTAATATATGGGTTGATGCCTAGCTGGGAGAGTTTATCTATTATACCCGAGTGGGGAATAGTGTCAAAGGTTTTGGCTAGGTCAAGGTCAGCGGTACCATCTTCCCCTCATCCATGACTTTTAGTGACTCTTTCAAAGAAGTTGACCAAGTTTAGCAGGCATAATATCCGTTTGACAAAGCCAAACTGTTTGGGTCAAGTGTTTGAAGGTTGCCAATGTCATTGTTTATAAGGTCCATGATAATGGATTCCATGGCCTTGCAGATCAGGCTAGTTGGGCTGATGGACCTTTAATTTCCTGGATCAGTGGATGCTCCATCTTTGTGTAGAGGGATGACAGTGGCTGTCCTCCATTCAGCTGGGATGAAGTCGGTGCTCAAGCTTTGGTTGAATAGGGTGCCTAATGGAGCTGACAGCTCATACCTAAGTTCATGTAGGATACAGCCGGGGGTGTTGTCAGATCCCATGGAGACTGTATTTTTTGCCTTTGAGAGAGCATTAAAGACATGTTCCCTGGTGATAAGGGGAGAGGGCTGGTGCTGGGGATGTCCTGGTTTACTGATGGGGGGATAAACACCTGTCCCCTATTTTGAACCCAAGACCATCTCACCTGTAGACCACTACCTTAACCTGCCACGCCATGTAGCCATTAGGTTGAATAATATAGTTTAGGGTAATGTTTGGTATAAATTTGGAAAACTATTGCCAAAACATTTTTTTTCATTGTTTACTGTTTTTCCCTCCCTCACCCACATTCATTTGTGAACTGTTTCTAAGAGTTTCAATGCATTTGTGTAAGATCTGCCAGTGTTTCTAGTTTCCACCGACCCTAGCATTTTTATGTAAATGGTAATGTAATTGCTTCCTTCTTTTACATTTTCCCTTTTACATTATTGTGTTGTTTACTTGTGATATTTGTTTGCCTCCTTTTTTTAAGCATGTTCTCATTGTGTTACTGCTTGTTCATTACATGTCCTGTTTGTGCTTGTAGTTTATTTCATCCATATGCTGCAGACTACCAATGGTATGTTTTAGTGAGCAGTTGTCAAGTACCAGATGAGTACTGCCTGTGTAAGTATTTGGGTATGATTTGTGTGATCAGGGTTGGGCCTTCATTTTGCACTAAAAGCTTAGGGTGGAAATATAGATAGCATGTCCATGAAATGAAAATGGCAAAACAGCAGATTACTATTGTTGTGAAATCAAATAAGCAGTCAAAAACTGAACTCTTTGTAGGTATACAGACAGTGAATGTTCTGTAAGTCAAACTCAAATGTAATGCAGTCAGAAGTGAATAGACCAACTTGTATTAAATCTGTGAGAAGCAAATGGAATATGTGTTTGAAAAGCTATGGATTAGCATCAAAGCTGTTATGTTTAAACTGGACACTGGTACAGAATGCAATATCCTGACTGAGTCTACATAATAAAATGCTGTGTTTGAACTGTACACTGGGGAAATCTGCTTGTATGCTACTGTCTTATTCTGAATACAGTGTAAAGACATTGGGACAAGTCTGGCTGAGCTGTGTATACAAAAATAAAGCATAGAGGCAGTTGTTTCAGATTGTCACTTTGCAACATAAGGAACCAGTTATACGAGAAGGAGATGTATAACTTTGGCCATGATAAAGAGAGTTCTGACTTACTGAGATGAAAAATGAAAGCATGTTTATAGGTCTTTACAACAAGCAAATGCCATTTTTATACAAATGCCATGTTTATTCAAAGAGTACATTATATTGCTGTTGACAATATGCAGAAGCTGGCTGTGACTCAAAGCTGGAAATGTGGAAAAAGGAGACTAGAACATTCACAAAGACAGTCAGCTTGAATGCTTAAGCAGTGTAATGATATTTGCCATCCTATAAAAAGTGCACAGATTTTGACCATATCATAGTAAAATACAATATATATCTCCTAATTCATAATGCAACACCAAAAATATCTTGTCTTTCTACTAGACTGCCCCACTCCTTTACAGAGCATATAGACAGGATAGTAAACAAAACACTTACTAAATGAAACAATGTTGCAAAATATCTTCTCTTCTTTCCACAAGTGCCCACCACTCTCATTGGCTAAAACTGTGCTCATTACAAAGATAAATATATCCCTCCTCTTCTTGTACTTGATTCCAGTGCAAATTCTAAAACATGTAAGTTATGGAAAAGAAAATGTTGCTTTGTATGCACACACTCACCACTGTAATCTGATTAAGGCATTTACGTGATTGCCCATACATAGCAAAAATGTTACTTAGCCACTTATATTTAAAATCAGTATATTTGGATAGCATGCACCATTGTAGCCCACTCTTTTTATTAGAAATTTATCATGAATCTTGGAGGTAGGCAAGAAGATGTTTTGACTGAGCTTTGTGTGAGAGGGCATTTTCCAAGATGGGCCCAGCAACATGGAACCACCTACCTACATAAATTAGAACTGAAAACATTCTGATGGAATTCACTAAAAAGCTAATAGAACATAATGTAGGAGAAAGTACCTGCACTTTCTTTCAAAATGAAGGATAAACATATGTATTCAAATATATTTTAGCACAGCTTTATCCTTTTTCATAGGTTCATACATTTATACTAGGCTAATAACTACCGGGGTCTTTATAAGCCTAACCAAGCAACCCAACCAGGTTTTATCCCAGAGTAATTTGGATGCCTATATGGTGGGGGGATGTTACGAGATAGCTAAGTATTATTTGTGTGTGGGGGGGGGGGGGCGTGATAGTTGGGGATTCATTTACTTACTGTTGACCTCTGTCCTTCAGAGGCATGGGGACCAGAGCCAGGTGAATTTGTGATTTCCAATCCAGTGATCAAGGTTACATTTGAATTGGGTCAGGGATGAAGTTTGTTTTACATGGATGGGGTGCTTATTCCATAGCGCTGGGACCATTTGAGACACATATCGGTCTCTCCAGTATGTTTTATTTATGTCTCAGGCAAACTTCAGGTCTTTGGATCTAGTGTTTCTGGTGCTGTTTGTTTTGCAGATGTATAAAAGATCCATCAGAGTTGGATCTAAGGATGACTTCTGTGCAAGGCATAGATTACCACTCAGTAACCTGCAGGAAACTATGTACAAAGATAGAGTCTTAAGGTGATCTGTGTAGACCAGGGTAGTCATACCCAGGATTCTTTTGGTGAGGAAACTTTGGGGACATTCCAACTGTTGTAAGTGCCTGGTTAGCTGCATACAAAAGGGCACAAACGGACAACTTCTTTAATGGACACAAGTACAAATAAATCCACAGCAAACGAAATCACAGCAGAACTCACAGGCCTTTGACATTAGTCTTAACTTCTGAGAAGTAAATGCCAAACAGGAGTGGGTCCTGGGGTACTCTGTTGGTAACTGGTCTCCTGGAGGAGGTTATATCAGCAATCCTGACTTCCTGAGTTTCATCTATGAGACAGTCAGCAGTCTAATGAGTTATGTAGGAATTTATGCCTAGCTCAGAGAGTTTGTCAATAGTGCTATTAGGGAATTATATTGAATGACTTGGCCAGGTCAAGGTAGACAGTATGCACTGTTTTCCCTTCATCCACAGTCTTGGTGACCATCTTGAAGAAGTCTACCAGGTTGAGCAGTAAGACCTTCCCTTACATAAACCAAACTGGGATAGGTCTAGTATCTGTAGGTTGCCATTGTCCTTGCTGGTCATTTCCATGATAATTCCTTCCATGGCTTTGCATGTTAGACTTGTCAGAGTGATGGGACTGTAGTCTGGGGGAAACTTTTTCTTGCTCTAAACCCATGTCAGTAAAAGTAAATAATTGCATTACTTGTGGAAAGCAAATACCTCATAAAGATTTTCATTTGTACTGTATTCCTTGCCTAGGCCCTGACCACGACGTACCTCGCTGTCGGTTTTGTGCCTTATTTAAACCACGAACTATCCATCGTCGGTATATTTTCGCTTCTAAATATTTTGGTGCTCGGTTCAATTATCCTGATATGTCTTCAGTAAGCCTTGTGACTACCGACATTCTGAAAAAATGCAAAGATAAAGACAGAGACAGGCCACCTAGGTCCAAAGCTGCCAACGACCCTTCTACTAAGCCAGTCACCAGTTCGCCGGTACTCAGTGAGGAGCTTTTGCAGCCCCTGATACCCGCTATTTCAGATTCGCAGGCCTCTACTGAGACCCATTCGAAGTTAGGTATGCCGCGAGATGCTTCAACTGTGGAACCTGTGGATGTCTCTAGCTTGGATGGGTCAGGAGCCGCTGTGCAGGCAACTGGCTTCTGAGGGTGTATTCAGGCCTATGAACCAACAATAACAGACCACAGCTCCAAATCAGGTGCAAAGTTTATTAGTTTAGCTCTTTCTTCTTGTGACAGAGACTTCCTCCGAACAAACACACAATGCTAACCCAGCCCTTAAATACCCATTAATCAAGTACCTAATTATAAAATTAATCACATGACAATGCTGAAATCAGTCATAAAAACTAATATACAAGTTAAAAATGTAAACAGTTAGACATATTATGTAAAATATAAAAATAATTCCCCTATTAAGACACAACCATTAGGACACTAAAAACTAGAAAAACTAAAAGACTTAACCTGTAAGGTGTTTTAATTTTAAAATACAAGCTATATTAATGGCCTCATTTATAACTGGATACTGTGTTGCATCCAATCTAAGTTGCCATTTTAAATGTCCAAGTGCACATCAATAATTTTACCCTGTGGATCTTTGGCAACATGGTCAACTACCATAAACTTAAAACAGTGATTGCTGTGCTCCTTAATATGTCTAAACATGGCATTAGTCATTTTTCCTTTTCTTATGTCATACATATGTTCACTAACCCGAGTTTTTAAAGATCTGGAAGTCTTTCCAATATAAAAAAACAGGGCACGTTTGGCACTTTGCCAAATATACAAGGTTTACACTGTTACAATTAAAAAGCCCTTTAATAACAATGTTTTTACTGTTTAATTTAAATTATTCCTTAGTTTCTAGTATGTGGGTACAAATATTGCACCTACCACATTTAAAATTCCCAATGGGTCTGTTGAAACAACTACCAAAACTGTCTTTACCTAGTTCAAAAAGATTTTTAAAATACCTATCTTTTCTGTATACAATTTTTGGGGGCACACTACCCACTTTGGACTCTACATTGTTGTCAAAACCCAAGCTGTCCCAATTGCTGACAATAATGTCAGCTATCTTTTCTGCATCCAGATTAAAGGTCGTAACAAAACTTAACCCTAACCTTGTTCTTATTCCCTTGTTCTCACTGAAAACTTGTTCTAACCTAGTCCTTGTTGTCCCACTCAAAATTGGCCTATACAACCCCTTGTTACATTTTTCCACAACTTCCTTTCTAATTTGTTCCAGAAATGTGTCAGGGTATCCCCTCTTAGTAAACATGCTGATCATAAAATTCACTTCGTCTAAAAAGTGACAGTCCAAACTAACCATTCCGGCCTCCCTTACAAGTTGGCCTTTAACAATGGACTTCTTCTGATACAAGGGATGACAACTACCAAATTCCAAATAGGAATTTGAGAAAGTGGGTTTTCTATATATATTAGAACACAATTTTTCTTCCTCAACATTCCAAGACAAATTGATGTCTAGATATGAAATGATGTCTTTGTTATACTGGTAGGTGACCCGCAAGAAATCCACAGTATTGTTAATATAAGTAAGAAAACCCTTAAGTTGCTCCTTAGTGCCCTTCCATACAAGAAACAAGTCATCTAAATATCTGGTGTAATGCAAAATGTTAGGCCAATACACACTATTCATTATATATTCCTGCTCCCAGTAGGACATGAAAAAATTGGCAAAAATGGGGGCACAAGTGGCCCCCATTGCAAAACCAGTCAACTGTTTAAAATACTGACCTTTGAAATATATATATTGTTATTTAAAACTATATCCATAAGGGCAGTGAACTTGTTGATAGAATCCTGGTCATACATTTGGGTTTTCACCAACTGTCTTTCTAACCATTGAACACCCTCAATATGGAGTATAACCCCAAACAAATTGACAACATCTACAGTAACCATAATCATTCCAGGAGATATACTAATGTACTCTAATTTCTCCAGAAAATGCCATGAATCTCTTGTAATGTAGTTAAACTTTTTCAAGCCCTTTTGTAACAAATGATCCAAAGACTTACTAATAAAACAAGTCTTTGATCTGCGTCCATCAACAATCTGGCGAAATTTCAAATTTGACAACACCTTATGAATTTTCGGTATTCCAAAAATGTTGGGTATCATGGGGTGGTCGTTTTTCATTAATTCATATTCATCCAAACTAATTTGGCATTGAAAAACCATATCATCTAGTGCCAAATCGATCCTTCTATAGGCTATATGTATTTAACTGAGGGAACTTTCCTCATATGTCCCATCCATAAGTAAAGAATTCATTTTATCCAAATACTCACTTTGTTCATTAAAACCAACCCACTTCCCTTGTCGGGCTTCATAATCGATATAGTTTTGTCATTAATAAACTCCCCTAGTATGTCACGTTCATTTGCTGCAAGGTTGCCATAATTTACACACTGAGAACATTTGAAATACTGTCTAATGCCTTTCTCACAGATCTTTTCGTAAATGCGTATAGCATTATTCAATGGTGGATTAAAGGCGCTTAGTCTGGTTGTCCTAGCCTGCCTACCTTCTCCAAAATTACTGTCATCATTAAACCACACCTTGAGGTTTAACTTGCGTAAAACATTTTAAGTCAATTGTAATATCAACTATATTACCCCTTCTTGCCGGGATAAAAGTGAAACCTTTTGCTAGAAGGTCAGCATGTTCCTTGAGCTACCAAGTGCATCTACAAGCTCAATTCCTGCCAGGAAAACTAAATACACTGGCAGATGAACTAAGCAGAAACCCCATGGACCCACACAAGTGGAAACTGGAACCAAGGATTTTCAACATGTTGACAAGCAAATGGGGGAGCCCAGATATAGACCTGTTTGCCTCCTCCCAGAACTATCAATTGGACAAATTTTGCACAAGGATGCCTCACAAACAAGCTTGGAAAGTGGATGCTCTGTCCTTCATCAGTTTATGCCTTTCCTGCTCTGCCTCTGCTCTCCAAAGTACTAGTAAAGATCAAACAAGATATACCAAGGACGATTTTGATTGCACCAGACTGGCCATGCCTCAGACTCCTACCCTATTGTCTCAGCAGGAGAACCAGATTCTGCACCCTCAGCTTCAAACACTGAACCTAGCAGCCTGGCTAATTTCCTAATCTCTCCTTTACCATCCCTCAGTAAACCAGTGATGGATATCATTTTAGAGGCAAGGAGGCCTAGTACTAGAAAATCTTATGCTGAAAAATGGAAAATATTCTGTGCCTGGAACCAGTTTCAAGGGATGAGCACAGCAGTGCCCAATTTACCTCAGATTTTACAATACTTAACTGAGATGCTTCACAAGGGCCTGTCTTTCTCCTCCATCAAAATTCACACCTCAGCCATTTCAGCCATTATAACACAGAACCTCCCCTCTTCTCTCATCCACTGCTCAAGCAGTTCCTCAGAGCGGCCAAAAAATTACAACCACCCAGGAGAGCTCCAACTCCAGCCTGGGACCTTAACTTTGTATTGGAGAAAATCACTCTTCCTAATTTCGGGCCAGCTGCTACTACAGACTTAAAATTCCTTTCATGGAAAACAGCTTTCCTTTTAGCAATCACTTCAGCAAGAAGGCTATCTGAATTACAGGCCCTTATGGCAGTGGAGCCTTTCATCATCTTTCATGCGGAACTGGTGTCCCTCAGGACCAGTCCCTCCTTCATGCCCAAGGTGGTATCCAGTGTGGCCCTTAATCAGTCCATTGATTTGCCAATCTTCTTTCCTAATCCACAGAACAAAGGGGAACGGATACTGCACTCCTTAGATGTACACAGACAACTTAGATTCTACTTGGACAGGAATAAACCTCAAAGGAAATCTGAACAACTGCTGGAGGCATTTGCTGCAGGGGCAGAGGGGAAAGCTTTTTCAAATCAAACCATTTCCAAATAGATAGGCCATTGCATTCATTTCTGCTACAAGCACCATGGAAAACCTATCCCACATGGGGATCAGACCCCACTCAATCAAGGCTGCATCTGCCTCTCTCAGAGGTGTCCCTACCAAGGGACATCCTAGAAGCTGCTACCTGGAGTTCTGTACATACTTTCACCAAGCATTACCATCTGCCAATTTTCTCTAAATCCAGAGCTGGCTTTGCCACTGCAGTCTTGCAGGGCCTTATAGCTGGTCCTAATGCTATCTAAATTCCTCCTCCCATCCTTAGCTTTGGGAATCTACCCAAATGTGATGACTGCAACAGTGAACCATGAAGAACATAGTACAGTTGTGTACACTTACCATAAATGTAGATGTTCGAGTGTATTCACTGTTGCAGTAGTGGTTACCCTCCCTCCAGCCCCCTTACTTCTTTTGGCTATACCTCTATTCTCTTTTACTATGCACAAAAGCTTTTTGTTGTATTTGCTTTTTTGTTGGAGGCATAACCTTGTATATTTATAGATTTAATTGCTTCCCATTAGGGAGGCACCTGACATCTGGGGCAAGAAAAACTGATGTAATGGCATCAGCTGCATGTTTTATACCCCTGATGACTTGATGTTACTGAAGAAGGGACAGCAACCGACGCAGGACCCAAGGCTTTGTTAATCAGGCTGACTGAGGGCTACTGCAAGCAGATAACCCTATTGTGATGACTGCAACAGTGAATACGCTTGAACATCTGCATTTATGGTAGGTGTACACAACTGTACTTTTTGCTGAATCAGAAAACTCTTGTCTCTGTGATAGTTAGTCTTTCTGATTATCCAAGGCAAATAAGCACTTTATCATATAAAAAGAAAAATTAAAAAAAAAAAAAAATATATATATATATATATATATATATATATATATATATATATATGTACACACAGATACATAAATACATACACATTCCAAAAGTAGTATGAACCTTCAAACAATTTGTAAGATGCATTTTTCTTATTTATGTTTGTTGTGAATAGGATACTAGCTTATCTTTAATTGTTATTGAATTTTAAATTCTTTGATACTGAATTAACATCTTTATCAAATTATCACTTAAGGCATAGGCACACATACATTAATAGGAAAAAAACATATTAACATGCTTTTCATTTGCATGCATTATACATTATATATACATTTTCTTTGCAGCAACTCTCTTTTAGTCCAGCATTACATAATTTGTTCAGTTCCTGCCTTCCCTTAAACCTCACTCTTCCTCCTGAATATTATTTTGCATGTATTGTTCCCACAAATTCCATTTACTTCTGTGTAATTTGCTCCTTCTGTTTTCAAAATATCCAATTTCCATTTCTTTATCTGTTTTACAATAGGCAGTACTTCATATACCATTGTTTTAGATTTTGTTTTCCATTTTTTAGTAATAGCTTTTTTGCTAGTTGAATTAAACTTAATAAGGCCTTACTGTGTCTAGGCAATTCACACCCTATGTACCCACTCAAAAGAATAATTTTCTTAGTTACAGCCATTCGGTTCCCCAATATTTTTGACAGGGTATTCAGTAGGAAATTTTTTAAATCTGCCAGCTCATTACACTCCCAAAAAACATGTCCCCTGTTACTTTTTTCTTCTCCAGCACATGCAACAATCCCTTCCTGAGGAAGAATTCTTTGACATCTACTTGAGGAAAAAAAAATACCTATGCAAACACTTCCAAGCAAAAAAATCATAAACCTTCTAAACTTTGTTGCATAATTTTGAGCCATACATGTCTTCCATTGTTCACTTGTAAACTGCTCTTGAATCTCTCTTCCCAATCTTCTGTGACTTCCTCTGATTAATTCTTATAATTATCATGCAGTATTTTATATGCCCTTCCAATTATCCATTTTTTTTACAGCAGCTTCTGCTCTAGAGTCAACTAAGAACTCTACTAGAGCCTGTCTTTCACATAAGACTCCCCTTTCCCTTTCTCTGGGTTTGGCATAATGTTTAAGGTCTTCACTGCACAGACACAAGATACACAATTTGATTCTGACAGCGGGTTATTGACTAGGCTTAAACTGGCCTTTCAGGGCAGTTAGTCTAGTATTCACCTATGAACCTTTGCCTGTACTCTGATATCGGTCTTTGGTAGTGAAGGCAATCTGTAACCTGTAGTCCAAATGTCATGTTGGCCTCACCCCACTCTATCTATATTACCTTTCCCTCTCTAGTTATTTTCTCCTAATACCTTGGCTCCTTTCCCAGTTTTCTGCAGTAAATGTTAGTCCCCGCTTGCCTATTTTCTGTACCCCTACTTGCAGTTGTTTCTATTGCCAAATTTCCTTTCTCCATCCCTGTGTTGGCTTAGTTCTTACAGTACTTTCTGCAACTTTAATGAACATGATATTCTGTATGGTTATTGTTTATCTCAAGGATCTGCATTCAAAGTTCCTCCCTTTCCTCATTTTTTGAATTCCTTCCCCTGCTTTCATCATCATCCATTTCTGCCTTGAATTATAACCTTCTGCTTTTGTTATGTATATGAACCTTAACTGCATAGTTGTAAAATATCCCTTATAATTAGGTAATCCTAAACCACCTTGTTCTATTGGGACAACCAGTTTATCCCATTAAACTTTTGCTCTCTTTCCCTCTCAGAGAAATTTCTTCACTTCTTTATTAATTATTGTCCACAGCTTCTGTGGTTGATAAAAGTATGCCTGACCTGTATATAAAACTTAAGTTACTAAAGACATTTTCACTGCTTCTATCTTACTTTTCCAGTTTCTCAGTTCTTGTATTATCTTTTGTTTACACACACATACCTACCTGCATGTCTTTAAAACTCGTCCTCTCTGCAGTCGAGTAAGTTTTAAAGACATGCAGGTAGGTGCGTGTGTGTGTGTATGTGTGACTTCATTGAAGGTTGAGCATCAGGTTGGCAACTTCTCACCATAAAAACACTACTGCCAATCAATCTGCAGACCGGTGATCCATTGTGGTGACCCCTAACTGGGAAAAGCCGAATGACATTGCATTTTTTATTTATTTAGTCTTTTCCCACATATCCTTATCTGCAATACTGAACTCTTTTTAATCCATACTCCTAAATACTTTATTTTTGTGATACTGAATTGCTGACATAATTCTGTGTTCTGTTAGATTTTGTAATTTTATTTTATTTATTTATTTACATGTGTTAATCAGATAGAGTCCGGCTGGGCAAGTAGCCCATTTTCAGCAGAGACCCGGGGAGATAAGCTCCATGACAATAGTACAAAAAGATTACAAACATTTTTAAAAGATTTACAAACAATATACAAAATGTTTGACAGTTGCCAACAATCACAATTTACAAAAAGGGGAATGTAAAACAGAAAACATTACATTTCTTAAGCCTTACTACAGATAGTAATATGAAACTCATTAGATATATAACTAAAAACTATTGTGGTATTTTCATTTGGTAGAAGTAAGACAAGAAGATAGCAGAATAGAAAACATTTGCTCGAAGACATGAGAAACTAGCCAGGAGTATTACAGGAGCATAGCCATTGTTGAGTAAGATATTCCTTTAGGGTGTTTTTGAAGCTATTACAATCTGTGTTTTTAAAGATTTTCTGAGGTAATAGGTTCCACTGTTTGGCTACTTTGAAGGAGAAGAGAGAGTCATTGTGGGACTTTATATCATTGAGTATAAGTTTATTGAATGATCTAAGGGTCCTAGGTTGGTATTTAGTTGCACTAGTTTGGAGAGTGCAGGGCAATTTACAGGTTTTTGGATGATGGAATGGGCAGTGGTGAGCTGATTGAGTAATAACAGATTGGGAAATTCAAGCCAGTGTAATTTTTGAAGAGCAAGACAATGATGGGTCCTGTTGGGTATATTAGCAGTACATTTTCTATTTTGTTATAGTAGGAATCAAGTACATGTAAATCAGACTTGCGCAAGTTAGTGAAAAGTTGAGGACAGTAGAGCAGAGTAGATAGCAGGTAGGATCTGGCTGTGGCTAGTCTGTCATTTTGAGTAAGGTAAGGTTTGGCCCTATATAGAACACCAAGTTTGATGGGAACCTTCTTAATTGTGAATAATATGTGTTTATTGAATGTTAGCTTGTTGTATGTTATGACACCAAGTAGTTTTTTGTGGTTAACTGGTTTTATTATAGTGCCATTATTGGAGTAGATGGAGAGAGGAGGTGGTTTTGC
Source organism: Protopterus annectens (assembly GCF_019279795.1). Taxonomy (NCBI): domain Eukaryota; kingdom Metazoa; phylum Chordata; order Ceratodontiformes; family Protopteridae; genus Protopterus; species Protopterus annectens. Next base: position 274,803,543 of record NC_056742.1, on the reverse strand, counting down.
TTTGGATTCCCTTTTAGAGAAGATCATTAATTTTGTTTTGTTTGGGTTTAGGATGAGTTGAAGTTCATTTACATAATTTAGAAATGACTTTTGCAGTTTATCTTGGTGTTCTTGGGGTGTGGGAGCAGAGCAGGTAACAGTAGCATTGCCAGCATATTGAATGATAGAAGCAGATTTAGTGGCAGTGTTTAGACTACTTGTGAACATAATAAAAAGGAGAGGGCCATGGATGGAACCCTGAGGAACCCCAACAGAGACTGGGAGGAGTGTGGAGAGTTCATTATCCCATATAGTCGCCTGTTGCCGATTAGTAAGGTAGCTAAAGAACCAGTTGAGATCTGTAAAGCTGATGAGGTTGAATGTGGCTAGAGTGTTGAGTAGTAGTTGGTGGGATATCGTATCAAAAGCTTTGGACATATCAAGAAATATAGTAGAGACTTGTTGTCCATTGTTTTTGAGGAGGTTGATGCCGTTAGTGAAACTTATGAGGGCTGTGGAGGTACTCTATTTTGGACGGAAGCCGTGCTGTGAAGTAGATAAAAGGTTATGTGTACTGAGGTGGTCTAGGAGCTGCTTATGGATACATTTCTCTAAGATTTTGGCTAGGGCTGAGAGAATGTCAGTGGGCCGATAATTAGAGAGATCTTTAGATGGGCATCCCTTGTGGAGGAGAATGATATGGGATATTTTCCATAGTATGGGGACATATTGTTCTGCGATGGAACGATTGATTAATATAGATACGGGATAGGCAATGGAGCTTGCAGCAGTTTTTAAGAAGTCATTAGGGAGTTGGTCAGCTACTAGACAGGTAGGTTTTAGTTTTGATAGGACTTTTTTGATATAAGAGGTTTGTATGGGTTTAAAAGAGAAGTAGTTGGGTTTACAGTTAGTAGAGGTAGGCACTCTAAGGGGTTGGTTAGATTTGTTGTTTAAAAGTGAAGTGATAGTTATGATGAAATAAGAGTTAAATTGGGATGCTATACATTCAGTGCTATTTGTTGTAGATGGTGCAGGAGTAGAGGTTTTGCCAGGGTTGAGCAGATAGTTAAGGTTTTGCCAAAATGTTTGTGAGTTTTTTATGTGTTTTTGCTGACAAGCTAGAAAATAAGATTTTTTTGTCAGATAGTATTTGCTTCTTAGTTAGGTTTCTTAGTTGTTTGTAAGAGGTGAGGTTTTCTGAGGTTTTGGAGGTTTGATAAGCAGTCCAGGCTCTATCCCTTTGTTTAATGTATAGTATTGATCTGAAGTAGTTAACTTCATTTGGTCATCAACCTGTGGGTATCGGATCCGACCTGGATACAAGCCGGCAGCTTTCCAAGCTAGAGATCCAAGCTCCAAGCTCCTCCCCTTACCCATAATGCCATGCAGCCTCCTTCCAATCCCCAGATCTCGTTTGCCGCGGCTTTATCAAGCACGGGTTTCTCGAGCTCCTAGCTTTAGGCGATCTGTAAGTAGGAAAGTTTATAAAAATCCTTTTAATTTTTGTGTGTGTGAGCAGTTAACTCCTTAGTTTAAACCCCTCTACCATTCCTCTTAGTTTAAAGCCTAGTACTCCCCCCCCATTTTTCCCCTTAGGTGTTTGTGTGAGGCGCGTGTGTGGTATAATGGCCGAGGCCTCTAAGGCCATTTTTTCTAAGTGCACTGAGTGTGGTCATAAGCTTTCCCCAGCGGATGGCCACAGTCAGTGAATCCTCTGCCTGGGGGTATCGCACCTGTCTTCAGGCTGCCAAATTTGTGCAGCTTTTAACCCCCAGGCCCTGAGGGATAGGAGGAATAAGCTGATTCTGGCGGGTCTTCTACACTCGGAGTCGGCTTCCTCCTCCTCTCCCTCAAAGGCTACAGCTGCGGCTACTCAGCCTGTTTTTCCCTCTCCCCTGGCTGGAACTCAACCTCCCATTTCTTCTCAGGGAGAGAGGGACTCTAGGAAGGAGAAGAAGGAGAGGAGAGAGAGAGAGAGAGAGATAGGCATAGGAGCCACAAGCGGCAGGCCGACTCTGTCCCTTCGGCCCCACCTGCCCAGCTGCTCTCCTCACCTCAGAAGATTTCCGGGCCTTCCTCCCCTCGGCTCCATTCTCCACACTTCACACCGGAGCCGGAGGAGTTGGGCCGACCATTTTCGAGGTCATTGCGGCAGCCCTCCCGGCCAGCTTCAGCGGCCTCTTCTAGGTCGACCCGCAGTCTCTCCGATGCTGATATGGACCGGATGATGCATCGTTTTCTCTAGACCCAGATGCAGATGCGAGTGATGTTGCCTCCCCCCCCCTCCAGGGGGGAGGGGAGTTCAGCCCCACTTTTTGCCCCGATAGCTCCTTCTCCGATCCATTATCTGGTTTCGGAGCCATCGGATCTGAGGAGTCCCGGGGCAGGGGTGTCGGCGCCGATGGTTATAGTTACCTTGACGCCGGCCATGCCCTCGAGTTTGTTGGATCCCCTTTCAGATCCGAGCTCTCGGGGCCGAGAGCCGTGCATCGGATCCAGGGGGGCCAGTGTGTCTTCGGCTCCATTTCGGTTGGAGCACATTTCCCTCTCGGGTCCGAGTGCTTCATATTTGACACCGATCCCCATGCCAGATCCAAGGGTGTTAACCACGGAGCCCAGAGAGATTGGATCACCCTCTGCTTTCGACGTGGTGGAGAGGGTTTTCTCGAGAGGTTTGAGACCCCCTGCTTTTTCTTCGGATCCAGCCCCCACTCCCTTGCAGGTGGGCTTGTCTTCCATCATTCAGTCCCAGGGACAGCCTGCGTTGAAGCCCCAGCCTGTTCCACTGGTGGAACATGACCCTGTTAGTGAGCCCTCCTCAGACAGTCCCACCGAGGAGGTCCCTCACAAACGTAAGTGTAAGAGGAGGCACTTGGACTCCCCTGAGTCCCTCACGGAGGACACCAATTTGGAAGAAGGGGAAGGTTCCCCCAGGTCACCCCCCCCGATGACGTCTCCTTTGGAGACATTATGGAAATGCTTCACCCTAAAAGGGGGGTGGTCAGCCCAAAAGCCTTCCTCGGACGAGTCGGTGTTTCTGGAGGCTTTCGGCATAGGCCCGTCTACCTCTTGGGTTTCCCCTCTGGCCGACCCCCTGGTTGATCTCATCACTACCAGGGCATGGAAGGAACCGGACACTGTAGAGCCGATCCCCAGGAGGCCAGACAGGATTCTCAGTCCTCCCCCGTGGATAGCATGTCTTGGAGTAAGGGTTCCCCAGTAGATGCCATGGTGGTGGTGGCAGCCACCAAGAGGGAACTCGCTCAGGATAGTTCCTCGATCCATCCCCCTGATAAGGAGTCTCGGAATATGGATCGTATCGGGAAGTGGATGTTTGGTTCAGCTACCTTTTCTATAAGGGCGCTGAATTACTTGGCCCATGTAATTAGACTTCAGCGGGATCTGGTGAAAGAATATGCTGAGTCTCCCCCTGAGTCCTTGTCAGCCGAGGACAAACGGACCTTCTCGACTTGCATGGCCACTCTCAAATCTGTTTCGAACACATCTATGCAGCTACTTTCCCATGCCACGGAAGGAGCCGCTAGAGCCAGTGGGTCTGGTATCGCCTTAAGGCGTCACGCCTGGCTCCGGCTTTGTGACTTTGCAGAACCTTTCAAGGAGTCCTTCGCGAATGCACCCTTCGATGGTTCTACTCTGTTTGGGAAGACCGTCCGTGACACATTGGTTCAGAGCGAAAAAGATGGGAAGACGCTGTCTGCCATTGGAGTCCACTTCTCGGCTCCTCATAGGTCCTTTTCTAGGAACCAGAGAGGACAAAAGAAGATGTGGCTCCGGAAGTCTCAGCAGTCCCGTTACGCTCCGGACCCTTCGTCCTTCAGAGGCAGAGGGGGACAAGGTGGACGCCGGCACAGAGGCAGAGGGGGGCCAAAAAATTTTAGGTCACGGGAACCCTTTTCTGATCGACCCACGCAGCAGCCCTGAGGGGTTGCCCGACTGCTCCTCTCTGGAGGCAGTCAAGGGGTGTTTTTTGAAGCACTTGGCCCAATGAGAGTCCATAACATCAGACTGCTGGGTGCTTTGAATAATATCCAGAGGTTATTCTATCCCTTTTATAAATCTGCCTCCTCAGTCGAGGCATCTCCCCAATGTCCCACCCAGTCAGAGGGAGACTGCAGCTTTAGAGGTAAAAAAGCTGCTAGAAAAAAAGAGTCTTCCAGCACGTCTCCCCAGGACAATCTGGATTAGGCAATTATTCCAGGTTCTCTTTGGTGCCAAAGAAGACGGGGGACTTAAGGCCGAACCTCTTCATTGTCAAGGAAAAATTCCAGATGGTCACGGTTCAATCCATTCTGTCCCTGCTGCAGGAGAAGGACTGGATGTGCTCCATAGACCTCAAGGATGCATACTATCACATTCTCATGGACAGGCATTCCAGGAGGTTTCTCTGCTTCCGGCTAGGTGCCAGTCATTACCAGTTCAGGGTTCTACCCTTCGGTCTCACCACTGAGGCTTCAGGGAATACAGGTTTTTCCTTACCTAGATGACTGGCTCCTGACCGCCCCCACCAGGCATCTACTCTGTTTAGCCAGGGATTGTTTCCTACTTCTAGCGTCCCATTTGGGGATCACCATAAACTTGAAGAAGTCATTCCTCCAACCAGTTCAAGTCTTGGAATTCATAGGGGCCAGGATAGACACACTTCAGACCAAGGCCTTCTTGATGTCAGATAGACTTCGCAGTTTGACCTTACATGTTTTAGCCCTTCTCCAGTCACCTGCCCCATCAGCGGAGTTAGTCCTGAGAACTCTAGGGTCCATGGCAGCGGCAATCAACCTCGCGCCCTTAGCCCGCTTGCACATGAGGATTCTCCAGTGGACATTACAGGTTCAGTGGTCCATCCTTCACCATCCGTTGGACTTGCCGATTCCTCTCAGCAGAGTATGCAGGAATTCTCTCTTGTGGTGGCTCCACTCCCGAGAGCTTCGGGAAGGGTGACCGTTTGTTATGCAGCAACCCCAAGCCATGGTGACCACGGACGCTTCTCGCCTTGGGTGGGGGGGGGCATTACGAGGGCAGAACTGTTCAAGGTACGTGGACTCAGACAGAGACCATTCTGCATATCAATGTTTTGGAGATGAGAGCAGTACTTCTAGCGTTGCAAGCCCTTCATGCCTTTCTCCCTCCAGGGACTGTTGCAATTCATTCAGGCAACATGTCGGTGGTCTGGTACATCAACAAACAGGGGGAGACCAGGTCTTACCCTCTTTGTCGAGAAGCCATGAGAGTTTGGGATTGAGGGATATCCACCAACCATTTTCTGTTAGCAATGCACATTCCGGGTCGGTCCAACATCCTAGCGGACAAACTGAGTTTTATCATCCTCTCGCCTTACGAGTGGTCTCTGAATCCCTTAGTAGCGAAAGAGATCTTCTGCAAGTGGGGGTCAGCCCTGCTGCGATCTCCATGTCTCCTTCCAATGCGAAGTGCAGTGAGTTTTTCGCTGTAATTCCCCCTCCGGGGGAGAGCCCCAGAGATGCTCTAGTTCATGCTTGGCCACCCGGTCTTCTGTATGCTTATCCTCCTCTGCCACTGATAACAAAATTCTTACAGAAAGCTCGTCGGTTGGGGAACAAGATTATCCTCATAACTCCATTCTGGCCTCATCAAACCTGGTTCCCATGCCTGTGGTCTCATCTTATAGTTCCTCTCTGGATCTTGGATCCCATCCCGGATCTAATATCTCATCCTTTGGGATTGAAGCCCCCAAACCTGGTCGATCTCAAGCTCTCCGCATGGTTGATCCAGTTCCATTAGTTGCTAGGACTCCCGGTATCTCGTCTGCAGTTAGATCTACCCTGGTAGCGGCGCATAAGCCATCTACCAGGAAGGTTTACAATAGTAAATGGAAGCGGTTTTCTATTTGGGTATCTCATAGGAAATTGGACTGTTTCATTGCTCCCATACCAGCAGTGCTCGATTTTCTATTGCATATTGTTCAGCAAGGGGCCAGTTCCTCTACTATAAAGATTCAAATGGCTGCCATCTCACATTTTCACATTGGAGATAATCTCAGTCCCCTCGCTTCCACCAAGATTTGTAAGGCCTTTCTGAAAGGGACATTTCTTTTGAGGCCCCCTGTTAGGAACCCCATCCCTCCTTGGGATCTAACCTTGGTCCTTCAAGCTCTAACTGGGCCTCCTTTTGAACCTGCAACCTCCGTTGATTTGAAATTCTTGTTCTGGAAAACTGCCTTTTTGGTAGCCATTACCTCAGCTAAAAGAGTGTCGGAGCTTCAAGCTCTCTGTATTAAAGCCCCGTATCTGGTTTTCCATAAGGACAGGGTCTCTCTCAGAACTAACCTGTCTTTCCTACCTAAAGTGGCCTCTGAGATGAACATCAATTAGTCCATTAATCTTCCAGTTTTCTGGGGGAGTACAAACTTAATTTGTTAGATGTTCATAGGCAGTTACGGTTTTATTTACACAGATCAGTGGCCTTCTGCAAATCTGATCAGCTATTTGTCTCTTTTGCTTAACCCTTCTTGGGTAAGCCTGTATCGAAGGTGACTTTGGCCAGATGGATTTCAAATTGCATTTTTTTCATATATAAACTATCTGGCCTGCCAGAATCTACTGGGGTTCATGCCCACTCTACCCATTCTATGGCTACATCAGCTGCATTCTGGTCAAGAATTCCCTTGGATGACATTTGTTCTGTGGCTACTTGGGCATCCTCTCATACCTTTATCTCTCACTATAAATTGGATTTAGTGTCTAGTGGAAGGGCGGCTTTTGGCTCTGCAGTGCTCCGGAATATTCTTCCTCGAGGAACTCCCAAGTTTTTGGTAGCTGGGGACTCTGTCCCACTGGTTTATGACCAAATGAAGTTAACTACTTCAGATAAAGAAGTTAGTACTCACCATAATGTTCGATCTCATTTGTCAGCAACCGACCCTCCCTCCTTCCCCCTAACCTGGTTCTTTGGTTTCCTGGTCACTAGGATGGTTTATCCAGGTCATTTGTTAATCCTTGGGTTAGGATTCTCCAGGTTGTTGATTTGTCATGGTGAGATTATGTAGATAGGCAAACGCGATCTAGGGATTGTAAGGAGGTGGCAGGGCATTATGGGTAAGGGAGAGGAGCTTGGAGCTCGGATCTCTAGCTTGGAAAGCTGCTGGCTTGGATCCAGGTTGGATCCGATACCCACAGGTTGCTGACAAATGAAGTTACCTACTCAGATGGAACGTTATGGTGAGTACATAACTTCTTTTTACAATGCAATGTATAGTATTGCTCCAGTGGAGCCCAAATCATGGCTGAAAAGGGTTAGTTGACCTGCCCACTTACACAGTTATCAAACGGCAATAAAATAAATAAATGCTAAGGGAAGTGCATAAACAGTCAACAGCTGTGTTTAGTTTATGCAACTCAAAGAAAATAGTATGTAGTCAAAATTCTTCTGTCAGAAATCCAACAGTAGGTAAAAATTGCAGAAAAATGTGTCTGTATTTAGTACTGCAGTATAAGTACAAAGACAGTTTATGGAATACTGAGTAAGCAAATGCCAGAGAATGAATCTGATATTTTGAGAAGATATACTGATTTTGTTTAAAGGCTTGGGATACATACAGGCAGAATACCATATCAAATTATTGAAAGCAGTTATTGTAACTTAATCCCCAAGCAGAGTCCTCATTCAGTTTAAAGGTAAAATATTAAGAATTAAAGCATATAGAGTCACTAGGAGCTATAGTCGAACAGAGCCTACAGAATGAGTTAATAGTATGGTGAAGCTGGTAAACAGGACAAAGTCAGATTTAGTGTTGCTCCATAACACCTCAATAAATGAATCAGGAGGGAATATTATACTTTGCAGTCTATAGAAGACATGGTTGCAGATTATTTTCAGTGTTTGATACAAACCAGGACTTTTGTCAAATAAACACTGTGAAACAAGTTCCAAGTTCCATATGCACAGTATGCATTTAGGTAGATAAATACTTTTAAGGCTACCTTTTAAGATCTTGTCAGTAGCTGGGGTGTCCCATCAAGCTGCAGTATCTAGAAGGACTTGCTAGCATTACTAATGATATTCTGTTCTGGGGTGCTACGAAGCAGCAACATGTCAGATGAGTAATTAAGGTGTTAAGCAAAGGTTTACAGGATCTGAAGCTGTAAAGCTTTTCTTGTCTGCTATAAATTAGGTGCATTTTCATGGAGCTAGTCATCCCTCAGTGGTGATGAGCAGTAGCATGTATAGTAGCAAACCTATAGAGCTAATAATTTAACCTGTAACACAGAAAGGCTTTGCATGGAGCCAAGCTCAGGGCAGCTAGTGTCAAACAGCACTAAGATTATAACACTAACCTCTAGCCTTCACCCTATACACCACTCAGATTAACCCTGTTAAACCAAGGCCCTAAACCATAATAGCCCAACTCTAATACAGGTCCTGATAATATGAATTTGCAATTTCCTAGTGTTTCTGTGGCCAGCTTGGTAGCTGGCATCCTGAGAAAATGTCGCAATTGTCTCATGTACTCAGATAACCTTTTAATCCTTAAAGTAATTAAAGCAGTATGCAAAATATAACATACGCAGACCGTCTCAAAAAACTCCAGCTTTACTCCGTCGTATATCACCTACTCAGAGGCGATCTCTGCCTAACATGCAAAGTTATGTCAAATCCAGAGCTGTTGGACATGCTCCACTTAAAGAAATCCCAATCCCTCCGAGCTACATGCTCTAGGGACCTAAACCTTGTCACCACAATAAACAGAACATGTTGGAGAGATAGATTTCTGTTCCAGAGACTTCCCACACTCTGGAACAAACTACCTATCTATATCAAACAAAGCTCTTCATTAGCACTCTTCAAGAAAAATCTTAATGATTTGATGGGAAATAGGAAATTCACCCCGGGGATCACTTCTGTGGCTCTGCTCGACAGGAGCACAGGAAAATAATTTTCTTGGGTGGCGAAAGCCAGAGTACCTTTTTGGCTAGGCTTATATAAGCCCTAGGGCCAACAGCCTAGTACTTAACTATGAACATTACTTCCCTGGAGGCAGAAGTCTTGTTTACAAACAAGGTTCATAGGAGGTCACTAGGCTATTGGCCCTAGGGCCATTATAAGCCTAGCCATGTTATACCCTTGTTTCCTTATTGACGAAGTTGTATGGTCTATATTTGCAGCGCTCGTCTATGATCAGCACTGACTGCCCTTATCCATGAGGGAAATAGTTGGCACCCCCTGGGATAAATTGATGGTCTCTCATCCAGTTGTCTAAGTTATGCTTAAATAGGATCATTGAGGAGCTTTGTTTTACGTGATTTGGGAGTTTGTTCCAGAGGAGTGGCAGTCTCTGGGAAACATATCTGTCTCTCTAGCATGTCCTGTTTATGTTGCAGGCTAGGTTAAGATCCCTAGTGTGAGTGAAATTTGTCCCATTTGGCTTACAGATGTGCAGCATTTCCATTAGGGCAGGGTCCGAGACTGCTCTGTAGTTAGGCACAAGTCGCCTCTCAGGTACTTTCAGGTCAGTATGAGTGGTACCATCTGCTACTAGTTTTGCACAAAACTAGGCCTTCCCTTTTAGATTTCTGATGTATCTAAAGAATGGTTTGTAATTATCCATAGCTAGGGGTGCAAGTTTAGCTTCATAATTGGCTTTAGAGGACTTTACAAGATATCTAATTTGCTTGTTCAAGCTGTGGAGTCAGTGCCCTCTTGTTCTTGGACATTAGTTTCTTCCTCTTGTTGTATAACCTATTTATGCTTGATGTCCACCAGGGTGGTTTGTTTTTTTCTGAGGACTTTGTTTTGATCCATTCAGGTACAGCTGAGTCTATACATTTGTATAGGTGTATATTCAGGTTATTTGTGTACATCTCTGTGTAGGAGTCATTGTTGACTGTGGTAGTAGGGGGGTTGAAACTATTTATGCCATCGCTTAGGAGGCTATTGTTTGCTTTGGAGAAATTTTTCATCCTTTTTACTCTTGAGGGGAGGGTCAGTTGTGATCATTACTTTTAACAAGACTGATTTATTATCAGACCTTACCAGAGAGGGCAACATGCAGGGGGTAGTGCATAGACCCCCTGTGTTGGTGAGTAGTAAGTCTAGGACATTCGAGCCCCATGTGGGGGTGCAGACGATCTCTTCCAGAGCATTTGTATTAACAAGATCCAGAGACCTTAGGGCAAGCATGTTTATGCTCATATATGACTCCCAGTCAATGGAAGGATAGTTGAAATCACCCAAGACCAAGGTGTTTGGCTGTATAGTGAGTGAATTAAGTAGGTCCAGGTAGGCAGAGTGGTTCTTGTGGTTCATGGTGGGGGTCCTATAGCTAACAGTAATATAGAAGGGGGTTTTACCTACAGTTAGTTGGACTTGGAGTAGCTCTAGGGAGTTGTACTGTTTGACCAGTCTTGAGGTGTATTTGTCTTTAATGAAGATTAATGCACCTCCACCTTTGGTTCTTTCATGATCATTTTGAGGTCTGAACATGTGGAAGGCATTGTAGCCTTGCATGGCTGGGGTGCTGTCTGCGGCCTTGAACCATGTCTCTGTGACTGCACAGACATTGGTATCTTCCAAGGTAAGGAGTGCTTCCAGTGAGTGCAATTTCCGATTTAGACTCCCAGCATTATGCAGCATAACACTGAGTTTGTCTCTAGTGGAGATTTTACATTGGAGAATTTTGTTGTTATGACATTGCCTAAGGTGAAGAGAATCTCTGGCAAAGCAGCATGGTCTGTCCACCATATCTTCCCAGGCTGACAGATATTGGATACCCCTGGACTGACACCATAAGCTAAGCCAATTGTTGAAGTCTATCATTTTTTTTATGTTTAGGTATCATCCTGAGTGAAGGTAGAATGCTGCTTAGTGCTAGGAACATACCTGCCTGGGACATATAATCTGAGAGCTCAGTCATGTCTTTCTTCATATGGTCCAGTGAGGTAGATATCAAGTTGTTCTCTCCAACATGGACTATAACAGAGTCATAACGGTTACTTATTGTTGACAGACCTGAGTGCGTGTATGATCTGATGGATCCTGGCACCTGACAGGCAGCTGGCAGTGACCTTCTCCTTGTCCAGCCTGGTGAGGGGGACATCTGTGTGTCTCACTATGGAGTCCCTATGACCAAGACATTTGGTTTTGAGGTGTTTTGCCTTAGGGGCTTATTGGCTGACACAGTGTTGTGTGTATTATTATGTATAGTGGATTCTGTTGGCTCTGCAGTGTGTGCAGTAGGTTTGCACTTGGTAGGTCTCTGATCTTTAAGTAGACTTCTAGTACCTCCGCATATGTGGGTTTATGTGTTGTGAGCTTGTTATGTGCAAGAGGTGAGGTGTGTGTGCTGACAACCTGTTTGATATCTGGTTTGTTGTTATGTGAGAGAATTGATTCCAAATTCATAGTATAGATACAACTCTCACATGTTGTATTTCTTTGTTTTAGGAGTAATTAGTTGTACATGAGGCAATTGCTACATTGCCTCAGGATGCCCATGCCAATCAGGCTGGCTAGAGAAATGGTGGGAAACTGTCCATCCCTTATGGCAAGTATATACTGTAGCAACTAGTGGGGAGTGGGCTAGATGGACCAGTTGTGCTGTAAGAATAACAAAAAGCAGCTATTCTGTGGAGGGCTTAGGGAGAACACTGCATCAAGGATTCACAACACACAACTGAGTTGCTCACACACAGTGAAACAGGGAGTTTAGGAGGGTTCCCTAGCAGATATCTAGGGAAAATTGTCTTTGTAGGTGTTTGCTTCTTTGCATGGCTGTACACAGCTGTGCTAAACCTGTTGCTCAATATGCAGCTATGTGCAAATGCAAGGCTTAAATAAAAGTGAAGTGAAATGATTTTAAAATAAAGTAACCAATGGGAAAGCCCAAGACTTGAGCCTTATTTCAGCATTCCCAACTCAGACAGGTCCTAGGCTGTACTCTTCTGCCACAAGGGTGCAGGGGGACCTTCTTAATGTAAGATGGATGGTTTTAGTGCTCATGTGATACCAAACAGTCTAAATTCAGCAAGTCTGAATCTAGCCAATGCTATAAAATGTAAAAGTACTAGTAATTCAAACTGCAGAAAATTACAGTCACAACAGCAAAAAACAGTTTAAATAAAGCAACAGTTCTGTAGAATATTGTTCTCAAAGTACAGTGTAGGCTTTAAAAATACTTATTTTTCAGCGGATTTCAATGGATGCCTTGGATTTAGTTCCAGTTCACTCCAGATCTCTGGCTAAAGTCACCAGTCTCTGTGCAGCTCCAGTAAACCGAACACAAACCCATACAAACACGATGCTTAAATACAAAGTTAAACAATTTTAAACAAAGTAACCAAAGGGAAAGCCCAAGACTGAGACTTATTCCAGCAATCCCCAACTCAGATGAGTCCTTGGCTGTACACGTCTGCCACAAGGGTGTAGGGGGGGTTTAATGTAAGATTGATGGTTTTAGTGCTCAGATGATACCAAACAGTCTAGATTCAGCAAGACTGAATCTAGCCATGCTATAAAATGCAGAAATACTAGAAATTCAAAGTGCAGAAAATCACAGTCACACCAGCAAAAAATGGTTCAAATAAAGCAGCAATTCAGTAGAATACTCCTGCAAGAGCATAGACCACAAACCTTACTAGTGTGAAATAACTGGTCTAGAACCCAAGTGCTTAAACCAGAACAAAGACACTTAGAATAACAGGCACAACAAGCCTTTGCCAGCAATGCCCAGCTTAAAATGGTGTAGGTTACACTCTTCTGCTACAAGAATCTAGACCACAAATCTTCCTAATGTAAAATAACTGGTTTGGAGCCCAAGTGCATAAGCCAGAACTAATACACTTTCAGAATAACAGGCACAATAAGCCTTCAACCAGCAATTCCCAGCTTGGAAGGGTGTAGGCTATGCTCTCCTGCCACAAGAGTTTAGACCACAAATCTTCCTAATGTAAAATAACAGATTTGGAACCCAATCGCTTAAATCAGAACAAAGACACTTAGAACAACATCCGCAATAAACCTTCACCAGCAATTCCCAGCTCAGAAGGGCAGAGGCTACCTCTCCTCCTACAAGAGTGTAGACCACAAACCTTCTTAATGTAAAATAACTGGGCCAAAGCCCAAGTGCTTAAACTAAAACTAAGAGGTTTAGAATACAGTTACAATTTAATCAGGCTACTAACAATCAATAATAAATGCAGCAGAATAAATGCAGTTGAACACTTTTAAGAACAAGCAGCAAAAGCAAAATAAATTAATAAAGTAAGAAGAAACAAAAGTACAGTAAAAGCAGCAGAATAAAATGCAATGTTTTAAAGTTAAGCGGAAGGGAGAAAACAGAAGATAATTCAAGGTCAAGAAACTAAGGGGTTGGGCCTTCTCAGGTGATCTCTCTGTATGAAGTAGAATGAGTTGATGAGATGGGACTGGGAGGAGTGTCCAAGATTGTGTCAGTGTGGTTTGTTTTCATTCATATAAATGTATGATTGCCTATGTAGTTAGTGATGGTTTAATAAAGATGTTTCTTGCTTAAAAAACAGGGAGCATGTCATAGAGGTACACACTAAGGCCAAAAACACTGCTTCAATGGGCCCCAACAATATCCTTGGTTGCCTCTTAAATAGCATAAAACATGACCTAGCAGGCCCACTCTTGACACTCTTTAACAACCTCAAAAGAAGTTACGTGCCAGGTGAATGGAGGGCCAAAATGGTCATCCCTCTTCATAAAGCTGGACCAACAACTGACCTGGAGACTACAGACCCATCAGTTTGACAAGACTAAAATGCAAAGCCATTGAACAAATTATAATGGAATTAATCAACAAGGATACTGGCAAAAAACAGACACTGGACCCATCCAAGTTTGGCTTTGTTAAGAGAAGGTCTTGCCTATGTAAACTAGTAGACATCTTCAAGAAGGTCACAATGAATATGGATGAGAGGAAAACAGCGCATACTACCTACCTTAATCTAGCCAAGCTGTTCAATACAATACCCCACTCTGGTATTGTTAATAAATTCACAGAGCTAGGCATAAATCCCTACACAACTCACTGGATTCCCAGCTGGCTCACAGATAGGACCAAAGATGTCAGTATTGATGAGACCAGCTCCAACAAGAGACCTGTCACCAGCAAAGTATCCAAGGCTCTGTGTTGGGCTCACTCCTGTTTGGCATCTACTTCTTGGAAGTCAAGGCTAGTGTCAAAGGCCTCTGACTTACCAAGTTCACAGATGACTGTAAATTAGGATCTATTATAAATCCCCCCCCCCCCATGATATCAACATCCTACAAAAAGGGTCTAACATAAACCAATGACTAATGTGAAAGCCACAGATTAAAACTCAATGCAAATAAATGCATTATAGTGCCCTATGGGAAAGAGTCCACCCAAGCTAATTACTTCATTCATAAAACACCCCTAAGAATTGCCCCAATAGTTAGGTATCTGAAGACATATGTAGACAATAACCTGGTGTTCAACCAACCTGTAGCCAACATAGTAAGAATAATAATCTATGTCACCAAGTTCATAAGCAAGGACATGCCATCCAGGTCCAAAGACCACTCTACGCAGCCTTTAGCAGATCAATAACTGAGTACACTGCCCCCTTGGGTATGTACCTAGCCAGGCACTTGCAACAGTTGGTATGCCCTAAAAGGTTCTTTACCAAGAGAATCCAGGGTATGAATACCCTGTCCTACACAGATCACCTTAAGATCCTATCTCTGTACTCAGTGTCCTATATGTGACTGAGCGGTGATCTATGCCTAGCGTATAAGGCATCCTTGGCTCCAGCTCTGATGGATCACTTGCAATCCACAAGACAAACAACACCAGAAACACTTGATCCAAGAACCTGAACTTTGTAACATAAATAGAATCTGCTGGTGTAAACCAGTATGTGTCTCAAAGGATCCCTGTGCAAAGGAATAAGATCCCCATCTACATTAAGCAGAGTTCATTCCTGACCCTGCTCAAAAGAAACCTTGATCACGGGATGGGAAATCACAATTCTCCCCCAGTTTAGACCCTGATGTCTTTGATGGACAGAGGTCGATAGTAAGTAATTTAATCTCCAATTAACATACCCCCCCCCACATAACATTTAACTACTTCTTTACTAACATACCCCACCATATAAGCATCCAAGGAACTCCGGGACAAAATTGGGTTGGGTTGCATGGCTAAACATGTAAAGACCCTGGTGGTCATTAGCCTAGTGTGAACCAGTGAACCTATGAACAAAGCAAAGTGTCAGACAGGTGTCACCTATTTGAAGCACATGGCCCATTTACTGACTGAAAATGGTCTACAGCCAAATGCTAACAAAGTTCATCCCATTGCGGGCATGCAGAAACATCTTTCATGTGATTCTTGGGTAGGCCACAGTATCTATTAAAGATTATTCCACACTTTGTCAGAGATAACAACAGTGCCACTAAAAAAGCTGCTAGAACATGATGTAGTGTGGTGCTTATTAGCAGACCAAGAAAATGGTGTTGACTTGCAGAAAAGGTTGATACCCACATTAGCAACAGTAAAGTATTATTAGGATATAACACTACTTACAAAGCTACAAGCTGATGCAAGTTTGAATAGGTTAAGGGCAATAGTATTAAAGGAAGGCAAGCCATTCAAATATGTATCTAGAATATTGACACACAGCTTTTTTATGCTTATACAGAAGCCAAAATGTTTGCAGTAGTTTTTTTTATAATCAAACGCTCCAGGACTATGTATATTGGTAAAGCATTACTGGAAGTCTGACTGTAAGCCACTTCAAAACATGTTTAAGAAATCTTTAAAGGAAGCAGCCACTTAACTATAAAGAATGATCTGATGATGTCATTTTTCATCTGATTCAGTGTGTAAGTTGTCAGATCTGTCTGATTTCAACCTCGGCACCTTATACCAAAGTTTTTGGATTAAGAGCTCTGTGTCCTCCCCACCTTCAGTTCTCCTCCTCCTGTGTAAACCGGATGAATGAACTGAGAGCTCCAGCATTATTCATGATAAGTGAATGCTTTTCTTCCTCATCCTTTAAATTTTTTGACAGTTCAGTATTAGATAATGTTAGGCTTTCTTATAGTCTTTTAGCATAGTTTTCCTCAAGGTGTGTGTGTGTGTCTGTGTGTGTGTGCGCTCGCACGCACATATGTTCATAGTTTTATCCTTTCCTTCTTAGATGAGGCCAGTTGGCCTCATAAGAGAGGGGGGGGGAGTAACAATATTCTTCCCTAGCAAATATACTTTAGTTCCCTACTCAGCACCAACACCCAACTTCTCTCCAGCTGAAGTACTAATCTTATATTAAAACTTAACAATCATAAAAACATTTGCATAATTGCTCTGTATATTCCTCTAGGAAACAACATACCAATATTAGAGAACATACTTGCCTAGACATCCCAAAACATAGATAATGAAACCATCATCCTAAGTGATGTAAATATTGATTGGCTAGACATTGCCCAAAACAACCCCTCAAAAAACGTAAACCTTTACAACTTCTCCCAACTAATTCAAGACATCACCAGCCCCCACAAAAATAACAATTGGGGTTCCACAATAGACTGGATATTAGTGTCCCTCCCTAACAATATCACCACTGCAGGCATACTACCTTTTGCCTTTCACACAGAGTTTAACACTGCTGTAGAAGTTAAAGAGCTAAAGTGGCAAGTTTTTTTAGTTGCAGAAAGATTTCAAGGTTTAAATGGAACATTGAATATTAAGTGTCTCTTAAGAGACAAATGTTATTATTAATTTTAATACTTTAGGGATTTTATGTTGTGATGCTTTGTAATTCATTTTTTAGTATTTACTTGTTTAATTGATATTATTTCACATGCTAATATATCAAGAATGCTTATTGGATGAACAATTAAGCATGTTATTTAACAGTGTGTATGTTGATGTTGTCCTTTGTTCTGAAGAAGTTTGTTATATTAAAATGAAAGAAAGTGCTAAACCATAGTATTGGGCTTTGTTGTCTTATTGCATCCATCCAACACTGTCTTTTCTCAAGTTTTGTGATTCGTGCAGTTTTGTGGCTTTGATTTTCTTTAGTTAAATATATATATGTATATATATATATATATATATATATATATATATATGTGTGTGTGTGTGTGTGTGTGTGTATATATATATATATATATATATATATATATATATATAAATAAACACACACACATATATTTTTTCCTAGAATAAAAAATGGACCATTTCCTCCTCTCTTTCATTTCAGTATTAAAACTTCCCTCATTGTACACACAAATTCTGTACAAATATTACTCTAAAACAGTCCACCTAAGACAAATGCCCCAAAATTATATCTAAGACTGTTAAATAAAAAAAAAAAATCAAATAAAATAGATAACAAAAGAAAAAATAGGAAACAATAGCCAATCAGAAAATGGCTTTTATGGCAAAGTAGTCCCAAAACAAAAGAATGAAATAATTTACTTTTAACTTAAGGAGATGGCTCAATGGCAAAGAAATAAAGCCAACCCCTGAATACAGCACTTGTTACTGGTTTCAGTATTGGCCCTGGCTGTGGAGGTGAGAGAATAATGAAGTGGCTATTCCCCCCTGACCTTTCTTAGGATGTAACATGCTGGAGAGTAGTGCAACCGCCTTCTTGTTCTTGGTGATACCTGTGATCATGGCGGTGAACAATAAGCTGTTAGTGGGGTGAGAAGAAAGAGGAGGCAACGCATATATCCTAGGAGGTGGGCATATCCTCATAGTATCTTCCATGGAGGATAGAGCTCCAGATAAATCTATAGGGATACCACCACAGAGGCCTGAGCATTTGCCTCACAATGGCTACACATGGCCACACAAGATGTTAGCCTGGAATTAGCACAGGGGGTTAGGGCTGCAAACACCATCTTTCTGCAGTATGATGGCCCTCTTATAATAGCTCACCCATCACACCTGGCAGATGATGGGGAAGGAATAGGTTGTTAGCAGCTGACACAGAATGTTAGGTTGTGACCTCTTAATCCTAAAAAGATAGAGAAATATACATCATTTACCATGCCCATTAAAGCTCTTGACTTCTAGTCAGTACCACCAAGGCTAACAACTTAGCTGGGGACTCACTGTTCTCAAATACCGTTGGAAAACAATGGAACCTCCTGCCATCTGACCTAACCTCACTTCCATCCCTTTGTCTCTTTAAACAAAGTCTTAAGAAACACCTTAGAACTCACTGGCTATGCCCTTGCTGTTACCCAGACTGATCCTCTGGGTTTCTCTTTGTCATCTCTTGACTTCCTACTTTCCTCCACTCTTTCCTGTGTACTCCTCTGAATTAGTAGCATCTACAAGTTATCTCTACTAATTAAGCACCAATTACATATCCTTTCTACTTCGCTTTGAATGTACCCTGAAGGTAGTATTCCTGCCATTTTCTTTATAGCTCTTACTTTTTCTAATATTACTGTCTAACCATTTGAAAATAGTAACTGTCTGGAGTAAACTAGAATAACCAAGGATTTAAATGTATTGTAATAATGTCTTGGGGTTCACTACATATTCATACTGTAAAATGATCTGAAGGTGAATGATGTATTTATTATAGTGTGTCACATAGTCTTCCTAGAATTTAAACTGTAATACCTTTTTGTTTATTATAAACATTTTTTGTGTGGTGGTGGTTGTTTATATGTCGAGCTTTTCTCCCCGGGCCTCTACTGAAAAAGGAAATATATCCAGCTGGACCAGCCCAGTCAACAAATGTAAAATAAAATAAAATAAATAAATAAAATAAAATTATACCTTGTGAGGGCTTCATCCAAGCCTCCATGTCTGATCTTGCTTTGGAGAGGGTCACTGCAACAGTGAGTCATAACATTTGGGTTTACTTATCTACTGAGCTGCAATGATCCAGCTATTTCTTCAGTAAGTTTTTTTCTTAAGAAGGCTAATGTTATTGTCTTACCAATGAATTTACTGAGGCAATTGATACTTGGATCTCATAAAAAGAGATGGAGCTAATTCTTCAGGTCTTTTCACGACTAAGAAACCATTAGTCACTTATCTGTGTTTTCATCTTAACCTTTTATGTCAGAGTTGTTTTTTTAGTACCTTTGTCTTTCAGACCTCAGTGTGTTAACAATTATCACTATCAAGACTTCATTTTGAAGGGTATTATACCACAAAAATCAATTAGTGTTTTTGAGGGAGACGAGTAACTATAAAACATTCCACATTTTCTGTCTTTTTTTCCGGGGATCTGACTGACAAAAAAGTTCAGAGTTTTGCTCAAAATTTAACAGTCACACGATTAAGAAAATGTAATATTTTCCTCCTGTGTAACAAACAAATGGCTAAAAAATTAAAATCACTTTAAAAAGAAAGACACCCATAAAAGTAGGGAAACTCCAAACATAAGATTGAGGAAAATAGAGAAAATCAGAGAAACAGGTTGACAGAGACAGTATTAGAAAAGCAAAACAAATGAAATCCTTCAAACTTGTTGAAGAAAGTAGCTTTCACTTTGATGGCTCCCATCACTGGGCCCAGTCAACTGGACACAAACCTGCAAAAAAGGGAATTCCCTACACTGGTACATACTCCACTGCAAACAATGTATGTGTAGCATAGCTTTGGAAGTCGCTACAGCAACATCCGTCCTGCAGACTAATCAAGACAAGTCAAGCATTAAAAAATGATTCCAGAGACCAGTACCAACAGAAAAAGAAAATGATTTATTTCTTGGTATAATTTCTTCAAGTTACTGGCTTTCTAATATCATGACTTGAATGGACCCCAGTCCTAAGTCAAAGTAAGATTAAAGTTAGTGAAAATAGTATTGTTTCAGTCTTTTATGTTAGCCAAAAGTGCTCTTCACAACACCTGCAATTGCCTAGAATTGACTCCTCCTGCAATTCACACAGAGTTGCACGTTTCAGTATGTGAATATGACTGTAAATTCTTATTCATAAGAACCATTACTCATACTAGTATTGGAACTGTATGGGTATCCTTCTTCCGCATTGCCATTGCTTCTGCCTGCAAATCCTGGTATTTTATGACTTTGTGTCTCTCTGTATGTAAGACAGTGTGATCACTTGGTGTAGCAATTTCAATGAGCACTGCTTCTTTTCATGGTTTTCTTGCATATATTTTTTGAACTGTTGGTAATGGGTGATCCCATGTGATTTTCACCTTATAATGCTTTGTGGCTTATGTTTCCAATGCTTCTCATCTACTTCAGTATTGTAATGTTTGCACAATCCCCAATGCAACAGTCTTGCCGCATTGTTATGCCTTTCAGTATGGAGGCTATCACACCCAGCAACAAGATATGCAACTGTTTCCAGTACTGTTTTACAGAACCTGCATTTGTTTGTTTCTCCCACATGTTCAACGGACTTTGTAAATCAACGTGTACGTAGTCCATTATACTGGGCCACCAATATTAACCTTTCATTTTTTGGTTTAAATTCACCTCTCCTTAACCATTCCTGTGTTAGATTCTGATCCCAGAGTTTTCTGTACTTGCAACTATATTTATGCCTTTTCTTCATTTCTTGCCTTCCCATCTGATCCTTCTCTTTATATTCTTTCTTTTGTTTTTTTGGCATCTTCATTTGCTGCTTGATTTTTATTTATGTCTTGTTTGATTTTCATTCCTGCTTGACACCGATATGCTTCTGATTAAACCTAGCATGGAAGTCATCTTAGACTTGTACTCCTCATGTTTTGAAACTTTTATTATGTTTGGATCTGGTAAAGTTAGCAGCTATGTATATACAGTGCTACGACTGCAGATTTGTACATGTAATCACTTTTGAGGAAGCCTATACCATATAGGTTTCCCTGTACCGCATCTTCTGAAGAAAAAGGCTTTTGTGTAACTCAAATACTGTCGTCTCCAAAGTCACAGTGCAACTATGAGAGCATACTTCTGGGTCTCTTCCAGAGGATATTACATTTGCAGGAACCATAAGCTACATGGTCAATAATTTGCTTGGTTCTTAAAAGACGTGCTTCTCTGAACAGGAAGTATTTAGAAATGTGATTAAAACAGACCGAATGATCCATATTTTCTCTTTTTGGGACATTTAAGGACATTATGGCAGCTAATAACCACCACTCAGGTACTCCAACCCCTTCTCCTAAAAGGATTACACAGAGGGCCTTTATACAGGTTTGAACTGTATAATAATCAGAAGGCAGAATCGTGTGATTATTTCTCTTTATTCTTTTGCTCACCAAAGAAAAACAGTACTGTTATATTTGACAGAGTCCAAGATAATTAATGTGTGTATTAAAAAGCTTTAGCTCCCTGCAGTCTGACAGTCAGAGCAATAAAATAGCTAGCTAGTGCGGTGACAGCAAAGTTCAGTACTGGCAAAGATGAAGGAAACTAGCTGAATTAGTTTGAGCTGAGATAAACTGGAAAGATGCAACCCTACTAATAGAACAGGCAATCACATATTTAAATGCACTCACGATAAAGTAGATAAATGCCCTATAGTCTGTTGAAGCTGGGCCATAAAAAGGCACATCTGATTAAAAATAGAGGTCAAACCTGAAGACACTAAGATTCAAATCGGGGATGCCTCCCAATCACAACAAACATTCTTCTGTGCTAACCATTGATAATATTTTAGAGAACTTAGAGAAGAAAGAAAAAAAAAACAATGTCTGACATAAAGCAGCTATTTCACACCTCTGCTACTTAGTGTTCTACAACTATGCCAACCAGAAAAATATATTTTTACCATTAGCAGGCACTAACCCAGAAGCCGTATAAAGAAGAGCAATCCTCATTCAGTTTTACTTGTGGAGGAAATGTCAAGCATCAATAAAAAATATCCTGATGATCTCCTGTATCTTTCAGCTACTAACCTTTCCTTTATACCCCTTATATGTAGTTTACAATACAGAACTGCTTGGCAGGATGTTACAGCAGACATATGGGTACTTAATACAATTGTTCAATGTTAATTTGTAGAATTTTATCAAACACCTTGTTCTAACAATTACACAGACTAAGACGCAGCAAATTCAGGACATGTTAAGGCTTTATTGGAAAATAAGGTGATACAGTGAGTTTCATATCGCAAAAAATGGTCAAGCTTTTATTCAAGAATCATTTTGTTTCACAGAGAGAGGCACAAGATAGAAATTAGTATTTGACTTGTCATATCTAAGTGTCTGTTCTTACAAAATGTTCAGAAGGCTAAGTGAAGCCAATATTGCCACTCATAAAGAAAAAAATTCTTTCATGACAGCTGTAGAGATGAAGAATGTGTGCCTTTGGCTTCCTATAATGTCTGTTCCAGGAAATATTTCAGATTCCAAGTGGCTCATTCTCATTTCCAGTTTAGTCTAGAAACTGCTCCAAGAGTATATATCAAATGCTTAGCTGCAGTGTTTGCGCATTTCAGGAAAAAAATACACGTCAGTAGCATATCTTAGGTGGGGCAAAGGATGGTTCCATCTTTGGTACAGACTGTCAGTGGTCATGATTGGCAACTCAGAAGACTTGTTGATCAGGCACACGTGTCTGTCAATCATTCATTTAAGCAGCTGTGGCTAACATTGTGAATGCCTAAATTAAAGTGTTTAGATGTTAGTAATTACAGAAAGGAACTAAAAGAAGCTCTTTGCTACATTTTTACATTCTCAGGACTTTTTTGGAGGGGACACTCTGGACATGGCAGAGGTATTAATTGAGCTGGCTGTAGCTCTTCAGCAGATCAATATTTTGCCATACCTAGATGACTAATAATGGCTTAAACTCAGGTACTTCATTTTTTTAATTATAAGACTGTACCTATCACTGGGCGTTAACATAAACTACCAGAATTCCTACCTTTACTCTGCTCAGACTTTATTTTTTAGGGCCAGTTAGTAAATCTGGCTTAGATGGAAATAGAAAATTTTGTGAGAACTTTCAGCACTACCAACTATCAACTGGCACAATAATACCTGATGGCTCTGACATACATATCTTCATGTTTTCTTTGGGTTCCTTATTCAAGGCTTTGCATGAGGAAATATCATTATATTTTTTTGAAAAAAAAATGTTTATAATCAGTCCAAAGACGGTTATTACTCAATAGTTCATTGCATATAAATGGGTGAAGTTTAAACTTGCTGAGTTTCAGTCATTCTTCCTATTTGAAATCACTGTTGGTAAAGTTTCTATTTGCACACTGGCAGTGATTCCATGTATTTTATTTTTTTGTAAGTGGTTGAGGAACCATGGAGTTAGGATGTACAATACAGGTAAGAGGAGCAGGGGGCTTACCCACCTCAAAAAATGTCTATTTAATAGTTTTCATGGAGTTGAAGCTTCGGACAGTTTGTTTCATCTAGTTGAAGTTGTAGGATGTTTCAGTTTTGTGAAAAGTCTTTGAGGTGATAAACGCAGTCAAATAATTGATTACGCTTTCAGATTCAATAAAGAAATGGCTGCTTGAGTGGCCAGATCCCCTTAGCTTAACAAAGGGAATGCCACTTGACCTCCCTCCTGTTTAAAAACACTAATCAGCAGATTTCTCAAATTATGCTTCAGCAGGTACTTACATAAAAGAACTTTCAGTGCACCAGTACTAGTCTCAGCAGGCAAGGCATCTGCAGACAACCTGAAGCCTTCCAGGACAGTTACCTTCAGAAGCTAGCATAAAAAAATACAGACAATACTACAGTGATATTCTATATCAACAAACAAAGGGACACAAGGTAGAGTAAACTGTGCAAGGAAACAATGCAGATAATGAACTGAACAATTCAGAACAGCCTACTTCTTTGTGCAGTTTATTTCTAATGCCAAGAAAATATTCTGGCAAATTCCACCAGCAGCCAGATGTGACTAGGTCATAACTGGCAACCAGATCCTACAGTTTCTTCATTAAATCACTGTTGCTTATTGGACATGCAGACAAGGATAGCATACATCTGACCAGTCAGTAAAAGCTTAGGCACACCCCTCTTGTGACGTTCATATAACCTATGCACAAGAATATGTGCTGGTGCTTAAGGGATGTATAATCTTAAAAATCTTGTAGTACTTGTAAAACTTTCTTGCCCACCAGTCTGTGAATGAAGAGTTTGTCTTTGTTACAGTATGTCAGCCATATAGTATGTTCCACCTACAATTGTTGTGGTACACTTCCTCTTTACCTTTTATTTTGCTGAAAAGAATTGCATATTTCAAGTCAGCTAAGAAAGAGAAATGTTACTGTGGTTGACAAATCGCTTATTAGGATAAACATTCAAAGTGTTTTTTTTTTTATTATTACCTAGGGCCTAAGCATAATTGCAGAGTGTTCCATCTGCTAGTCATTCATACCTAGGGCTATTTGTAGTCAACTCTGAAACTATATGAAAATAAAAACAGTTTCTGTGGCATTAACATTGCTATGGAGAAGTCTACAGCTTTCAAAATAGATTAGTAGATGAAACTGATTATCTTTCATTTCAGATGCTCAGTAAGGATTCCTTTTAGTTCATCTGAACTGTGTTTTTTTATTTTTACTTGTTCGATAATATAGCCACCTGAGGTTTACTGCACAAGGTTAGAGGCTATCAGCAGTTTCATAGTTCTTTTTCTCTATATTAATGATAAGTGTCTTCAAGCATTGTCTCCTGCTAGAATTGCCTTTGAGTCATCAGCATTAGCCTTCTCTCCATCAGCCTAAAAAGGAAACTAAAAGAAGAGACCAAATTACCTGACAAATCTGTTTCTTTTAGTCAGTTGGGAGTCAGATGTCTCTGCGGAGGCAGTTGATCTGCCATTGGATTATTTGACTACCGTATCTGTTCCTGTTGTCAGGACCCCTCAAGAGGCTGACAGGGGGCAAGGGTATCATCTCATCCAAACTGACCAACCAGACGGCCAACTTGGCTGTAAAGGGAAAGGCAAGACTGATCATCTCTGAACCAGCTTAGGGAATCCATCAAATTCTTGTCTGAAAAGACATCCCAAGAAGCCAAATGGTGGTCCATCTGAGGTCTACTCCTTCTCATACTATTTAATTGGCTAATTTTAAGAAAAGTTGGCAAAACCCAAAACATATTTCTTCTCCAGCTACTCTGAACTCCTTCCCCTAGTTACCCTCAGCAGGAGTAGTCCAATTTCTTTCAAGGATTTTTAATGCCCTTGTGGTTTTGTAACCCCCTCAGTTTGCTTCTCCCTTTGTTTCTACCCCTCATAAAGTGAAGAAAGAGTCCTCTTCTGAAGAAGAATAAGATTGATCTTCAGAGTCAGAAGGTTGGATTATTCCTCAAATAATCTTTTTCCTGTAGGGTGAGTTTGAAGCGCTTGGCACTATGTCTACTCATTCCCCTCATGTAGAACTCACTTTTGGCAATAATAATTGTAAAATGATACAACAATTTCAACGAAAAGTTAAATAAATATCTGATTCCCAAAAAAAGATGATATGGCCCAATACATATTGATGTACCAAAACCCTCTGCTATTCCTCTTTTTCTGGAGACCATGGAGGGGAAGCCTTTTTATATGTTTCTGTGACTCCTGAATTCCAGCCCACCTTCTTCTAAGAAACCAAATAGGTTTTATATGGTACCTGACACTCATACGTCCTTAAATAAAAACCCTACTTCAGAGCCTACAGTTGTTTCTGTGGAATCAGACAAGACTTCTAATTTCCTTGCTTCCTCTAATGCCTTACCCAATGACAAGGATAGCAGGGCCATAGATAGGTATGGTGAAAATGTTTATCCATCTGCCACATTTCTCTTCTGTGCCATAAACTCATATTACCAGATACTAGCTTTGACAATATGGCTAAACGTATTTCAAAAATTACATGATGTGCTTAACTCAGTCTCCGAAATTGCAAGCATTCCATTAAATGTGGGCCTAATGGTGCTGATGTAAGTAGTTGCTACCAGATCAGTTCTCAAATAGTATGCTTGACACAACCTGCAATTTCTCCCTAGTGATGTGAAAGACAGTTTATTTGATGTACCTTTAGACAAAGGTACATTGTTTGGTAACTCTTCAGCTGAGATTTTATAGAAACTATAAGTAAGGAGAAAGATAATGCAAGGTTTCAAATGTCTGTTTTTTTCAACTATCCCCAAGTTTCAATAGGACTATCTCTCCAAATCTGGACTATTTTTCACTACCTTCTCAAAAAGGAAAGAAATTGTGAAAAAAATGAAAGGACAGACCCAGGTCTCAATTCAAAGGACTCAATGAATCCTTTCTGACAAAAGCAATAACATTTGATTATCTCCTCCCCCTTCCACCTCAGCCAACCCTTTCCTAACTTGGCAAGGAGACTGTCTTTCTCTTCCCATTTGTAAATCAATAACTTCAAATGATTGGGTTTTGGGTATGATAAAAATGGATACAGACTTCACTGGAATTTTCCACAAATACTTTCAAGGATTCCTCAAGACCCTTCAAATCAACATCACGTATTCTCAAAAATTTTAGACCTGTTTTATCAGGCTATATTAGAACCTGTTTCTCCCTCTCAAATAGGAAAATGATTTTGCTCCAAACTTTTCTAGTCCCACGAATGGTGGGAGTTTGAAGACCAGTCTTGCACATAACTATTCTAAACACCTTTCTAAATGTCCAAAAGATTAAGATGCTAATCATCCAAAATATGTTTCTCTCATTGTCCCTCAAACTTTTTTAGTGACCTTGAACCAAAAGGATGCCTACCAACATATCCCTATTCACAAAAAAGCAGAATTTTTGCAGTTTTTTACACTGGGATATCACTTTCAGTTTACAACTTTGCCTTTTGGTTTATATACGATCCCAAGGGTTTTTACAAAATGCGTAGCTTGTGTCTTAGTTTTCTACAGACTCCAAGTCTATCTATCCATACATAGATGAGTGATTAACTCAGGCCACATCAGTGCAAAAAATTCTTCAGGATTTACATTTAATGATCAGTCTAATTCTTCAACTAAGGTTTACTCAAAATGCCAGTAAATATATCATGGAACCTGTTCAATCTCTGAAGTTTCTAGGATGTCTGCCTGGATATGTCTAGCGTTTTCTTAGAGAAAAATTTTTTACAGCCTACTTCTTATCCCTTTCAAACTTGTAAATAACCTCAGCAGGAGAGATTTTGAGAGACCTGGGGTTCATGATATCCACTATTTAAATAATCTCACATGCCAGACTTCATTTGAGGAAGACTTTGTGATATCTCAAATCAGTGTGGTGGATTCAGCACCGTCACCCTGTATCTTTTTCAGTCTGTCTCTTGTCACTTTATGAAAAATGAACAGATCCTGTTTTCCCCTGTCTATCCATCTCACTGCTTTGGTTACCCACTCTTATGGTGGCTCCAGACTTGCACCTTTGCATTTATAGGCTTCTCTGGTGCTCAAGATCCTCCCCTCTCCCACAGTGTAGTGCATCCCCTTCTTCCTCATATCTCATTTGTCACTTTTAGCACCAGATTCAATCCCTAGCACTTCTCTTCTTTTGTGAAAATAAGTGATTTTATTTCCTCAAATTTGACTTCCTAGATGGCCTTAACTCTCTATTATAAAAGTTTTTGCTAGTGTTTCAGAAGTTTTGACAACATTTAGAGATTAGAAACTCCTCTCCTCTCATATGTTTCATCAGGTTAATAAAACTACTCCACTGAAACTTGTTAAATACCCACATCCCATGACATAATTTCCTCTATATGCTAATATTCTTTCTGTACTGTTTTAACTTAACAGGGTTTATAGTTGTACATCCATTTAAATCAGGTGGTATAGCTGCATGGTTATCCACATATATTTAGCATTTTCCACTGGCTACTGTATCACCTCCTCTTAAATTATTATGAATAGATTTTAAGACAGCAAAATTAAAACAGTGAGTTTCACTTTTTTCTTCAATATGCTTATATAATGCATTCATATTAATTTCCTTCCTGATTTCAGATAAATGGTCACATATTCTTTGATTGAGTTTCCTAGCAGACTTCCAGTATAAAAGGCAGAATGTAATTTGCATATAGCTGTATATATGATATTCATGAAATCATACTCCACATAACTTTTTAAACATTTTAGTTATTTTATTTTATTTACTCTGTTGACTGGGTTAGTCCCACTAGCAATTGCCCTGTTTTTATGGATGGTCCTCTGTGGTATTCATACTTACAAGTGGAAATTTGGTCAGGGCATGGGTGAACTTGTACTGTTTTAGTAGAGGGGCTATAGAGTTCTTTACTGTGAGAAGCCTGCCTTAAGGGTTTTCATGACCCAAAGTTTATGTTTACTAACATTGTAAAAGAGCAAATGATGCCTTTAGCAAGACTGAATACTGATAATGACATACTAGAAAAACATTTAAATAACTTATCCTTTGACTTTTATATGGGGTAATGATGAAAAATGTACAGCAGAGGTCCCTAATCATGGAAGGTCATGAAACTCAAAATAATTATTTTCTGATCATACCTATGAACATAACATTTGTCAGTGAAGATAAGAAATTAGACTACCATTAACTTATAATAAACACACTATGATGGTGCAAAATATAGCAGAATTTGGTACATTTTGAGTAATATAGAGGAGCTTAGGAATGCCATATTAGACAGACCATTATTTGTATATAAAAGATTTCAAAGTTGTAAGCAAATGTGTTAAAAGGAGCAACAGAATGAAAAGGATGTGAGCCAAAGTTTGGGCACTATACCTTGCAATAAGTGTCATCTTTGTAAACAATTAATGTATAAAGAAAATGTTTGTAAAGCCTGTTAACAACAGGAGAAATTAATACAAATGCACTATATAAGCATATTGGAAAAAAAGGTGAAGCTTGCTGTTTTATTTTTGCTGTTTTACCATGTCTTCCAGGAAAAGCATATCAGCATTCCTGAAATGCTGACCAACTGCTCCTCTCTGCAGGCATTTGGTGACCAAATTTCTTTAAAGCCAGAACCACGAAGAACAGATGGGTGAAGAACATTATATGCAGAGGCTGCATCATACCATTTATTTCCACCCCCTTACAAAATACTGTGTCTTCAAAATGCTCCAACCTTCCCAAAAGAGGCAGCAATTTGAGAGATTTCTCAGCTTTTACAAAATAAGAGCTCTCTAGGAGGTCCCACCAGATCAGAGCAGATTTGGAGACTACTCATGATTCTTTTTAATACCAAAAAAAGGCACCTGTGACTTCAGGACCATTCTAGATTTTAGTAGGATCAATCTCCATGTAAAGAAGTCAAAATTCTGGATGGTCACAGTGCAATTCATCCTTTCACTCCAACACAGAGGGGACTAGATGTACTCAAAACACTATTAGGATGCTTATCTAAGCATCAAGATCACATAGCAATCTAGAAAGTACCTCTGCTTTTGGCTGGGAGATGGCCATTATCAGTTCTGATCACTGGGCCTTGGTCTGATTGCAGCCCCCTAGGTGTTCGCCAAGTGATTACATCATGATTGCAGTGCACCATGTAGCTGTAAGGAGTTACAGGTGTTCTTGTATCTTGAGGACTGGCTGCTGGCTGCAAACACAACAGAATTACTTATTTTAGCAAGAAGGTATTTACTCTACTTGCATCAGTCCTTGATCATCTCAGTAAACTTAGAAACTCTAACCTGGAGCCCTATCATTCGTTGACCTTTATAGGCTGCTATAAAGACACCACAACTCAAGTAACAATGCTTCCAGAACAAAAGCTAATCTCCCTCAGGCTACAAATCATAGATCTTTTCAAATATGATGGTCTTCCAGCATCCATAGTGCTGTGTACTGTGGGTATGATGGCAGCAGTCATGACGTTGGTACTTCACACCACATTCTACATCAGGGTCCTGCAGAGCACATCATCCTACAAAATTATCCACAGTCTGTAGGAACCACTTGAAGTGAAGGATTCAGTCTCCTCTTATAAAGGAGGAACATTTGTTTACTCATTTGCTGTTCATTATTAGATCACTGTTATAGCAGCCTAAGCTATATGGGTTATATCCTGCCAAGGATATGAGAATCTGCCAAAGCTTAAAGGCACCTTCCACATGCTGTATCCAATGACAGCTCAAGGAGAGCAGTATAAAGTCAATGTTTAAGGTGCCAGACCTTTAGAACTTTCTTGCTGCTGAACTGCATTCTTGCCGGAGGGCTTCAAGTGATACACAATTGACTGCTGCTTAAACAAGGCTGGGCAGATAAGTACCCCATTGGGAAATGCCTTCCACTTTATCAGTTTTTGTGAAGAAAAGTTCGTCTTTTCTGTGGCCGAACTAGGTATGCGAATAAGGTACATTATGGGAAGCTGATAGTGGAATGCAGAAGTTCAGGAAGTCATCAAAAGAAAGGAGTGTAGGAAAAATTGGGAGATAGAAAAGACGGAACAGGTTAAGAAGAAGTACATATAGGCTAACAAAGAGGCTAGTTGTATTAGCAAAGAACAAGACATCAGAAGCACTCTACCAGCTTCTGAAAAATAACCCAGTAGATGGCAAAAAGAAACTCCTATCAGGTTGCAAGGAAAGATAAAGAAGATAGACACACTTTGTAAGGGATGACAGCAACAACCTGTTCATCAGCCCACAGGAAATCAAAGGCAGATGGACGGAGTACTTTCTGCAGCTTTGGGATGAAAAAAAAAAGCCCACAGAAGCTGTACTACCCCAAACACTGTCTACAATAAAAGAAGAGAAGGAGTCCACCTGATAAGGAGTAAGAACATCACTAATGAAAATGAAGTCAGGGAAAGCAACAGGCTCAGATGAGGTCATAGCAGATATTATCAAGATTTTGCATGAGATAGGGAGACATGTCTCCTGAGGGTGCTTATAATGATATGGAGAGAAAGGTATATTCCAGATGACTGGAAAGTAAGCATACTAGTAATAGTGGACAAGCACATAGGGGATGTCCACAACTGTGGGCAATACAGAGGTATCAAACTCCTGTCACACTGCAAGAAAGTTCTGTTGAGGGTGATTGATAAACAAATACGCATAGTAGTAGAGAGTAAAATGGGAGCTGAGCAGTTTGGATTCAGATTAGGATGCAATGCAATCAACCCGATGTTTGCAGTGAGAAGCTAGAAGAAAGAGTCCAAATGGTAATTCCTACACTCGGAGAAAGAATGTGACATGTTCCTAAGAAAGCTGATTTGAGCAGTCCTGCGGGTGGTTTGATGTCCCAGAAACAGGCTATGTACAAGGATCCAATCACTTAAGTACGGACAGTGTTCAGTCTGACAGACTGGTTTCCAGTGAAAGTAGGCCTACATCAGGGTTAACACTGGTGATGGACTACATCAGCAAACATGTTGGATGGAACAGATCAACAGGTTGGATGGAACAGATTAACAAATTTGCTTTATACAGATGATGTGACATTACAGGTAGAGTCCAAGCAAGAACTTCAGCAAAGGATAGGGGAATAAAATGCAAAACTGAAGGCACATGGGATGAAACTGAATACAGATAAGACAGTTGTAATTACAGCAAATGGGGAAATCAGAAAAGCTGAGAATTCAGATAGAAAGGAAAATAGTGGAACAGGTTAACAGCTTCAGGTATCTGAGAGGGGTGGTTAAGGAGAAGGTCAAAGCTAGAATCAAAGGGACTACAGCCAACTGGCACATAGTGTTAAAGGTAGTGTTTGACAGAGGAACGCCAAAGAACCTGAAAAGTTAGGTGCACAAAACAGTGGTGCATCCAGTACTACTGTATGGTACAGAAACATGGGTAGTAAAGGCAGATTAATTCAGGTAACAAGAGGTGATGGAGATGAAGTGTCTAGGATGGGTGGAGGATGCACACTGTGGGACAGACAAAGAAATGAGGATATCAGACATCCATTTGCAGAGAAGGTCAAAGAGAACAGATTACAGTAGTTCAGGCATATTTGCAGAAAAGCAGAAGGCAATCTGATGAAGATTTGGAACAGACAGGAAGAGAAGGCAAGAAGAAATTAGGGTGTCCATCAAAGAGATGGATGGATTGTTTGAGAAAAGACCTTCAACTATCAGGTATGGCTGTCGAAGAAGGTAGGAGAATAGTACCGAATCGAGAGAGATGGTGACAGTTGACACAACACTGCGACCCCATGTTGAAAGTAGGAAAAAAGGGTTTGATGATGATGGTGTTGAATTACCACAATATTCCCCACAGGATGCACTTACTCACACAAGCGAGTTTTTTTTAAAACACCCAACCTTCAGTTTGTTCAACTTATATTTTTCTGAGGATGTGCAGCTGGTATTAAGAGAGGCAAAAAAAAATCTGCTACTAGAAAATCATGTATGGCTAACAGCCAGGATTCCTTTCTTGCCCAGATGCCTCTAGTTTTACAATACTTTTGTGAGATATTTATTTTATTTTATTTTTTGAACAAGAAGCATCTTTATTAAATTATCAGTTATAGCCCTCCACACAGACACTACATCTGTGGTGTGGTATATCTTTCAGCAAGGAGGAACCCAATTTTACCTTTGTGCTGAGAGGCCCTAAGAGTTTGACAATGAGTGATTCTTTGTAGAGCTTTCTGATAGCAACGCACGTTGCAGGTTCGAACAGTCTTCAAGCATACAGGCTGAAATGTTGTATCCTCATGCTTCATGAGTGGTCTGTAAACCTGGCAATGGCAAACTAAATTTTCAGCCACTGGGATCAGCCTTGCTGTGACCTCTCTGCCTCTACAATCAATATGAAGTGTAACAACTACTTTGCCCTCATCCTCCACAGTGACAGACAGCCGGGGATGCTTGATCCATCTTTGGTCACCTGGACTAATGCATGTCTTTACTCCCCTTCCATTAATGACAGAATTTTTACAAAAAAGCATCTCTGTGCAAGGCTAAAGTGATGCTCATAGGCTTTTTCTGACCCAGGCAGGTATGGCTGCCAATGATCTGGTCTCATCTGACGTGATCTCCATGGTCACTAGATACACTTCCAGATCTGCCTGTCTCGCCCATCTGGACATCATCTTCATCAGAGTAACTGTGTGATTTCTCCCATTCCAGTGATAGCCAATAATACAACATTACCTTCTAGGGTAGCTCAAATTTTAACTGCTTTACAGTAGTAGTCTACAATAAAACTTTCTTAATGGTCAATAGATTCATACCCTCCAGTTTGCAGTTTCTAACCAGTCTATTTGATTCACACTCTATATGTTCTCCTTTCAAGGCCCAGTTGGTTGCCATTTTAGATGTCCATTTTGGCTTCAACTCTACTTCTCTAGCCCCACAAAAGGTATGCAAGCCTTTTCTGAAGGGCACTTTACTTCTTAGACCAGCCATCAAAGACCTCACCTCACCATGGGACCTTACATTTGTACTTCAGGCTCTTACAATACCTACCTTTATCCCTGTATTGGATTCTTCCTTAAAGCACCTTTCCTGGAAGATGTTACTTTTTATGGTAGTTACTTCATCAAGGCAAGTATCTAAACTAAATTCTTACCTAGCAAACCATCATATGTGATTTTTTTTCCAAAGATTGTCTCTGTCAGACTAGACCCTACCTTTTTCCTAAATTAGCCTCAGAGACAGCCTTGAACTAAATCCTTAATTTACTAGTTTTCTTTCCAAACTACCTGTTACATAAACTTGAGGTGCACAGACAGGTAAGAATTTTTCCTTCAGAAGACAATACCATTTAGGAAAGACGACTAAAGTTTTTATCTTTTCCCACAGCAAGATAAGTAAGTAAGGTCTCCAAAGTGACTTTTTTTAGCTGTCTTTCAAACTGCATTTCCTTCATTTGCTCCATGCATACAAAATTGATACCTTTAAGGCACAAGGCCCATTTTAGTAGATGTAGTTAAACTTCTACAGCTTACTTTAAGTTCTTTCCATAGAGAATATTTGTGCTGCAGCAACATAGTCAACAATGTACAGTTTTATCAAGCACTATAAACTCAATCTCATTTCAAGATCCAGAGCCTTTGATACCCTGCCATGCTGCAACCTGGGTGGGAAAAAGCAGCTGGAGATTCTCTCCAAAGCTTTGAGGTGGACAGACAGGACAGTACAGGATACAAAAGTTATGTACTTAACCATAGTGATAGATCCTTATTGTTCCTCTCTGTCCATATCAATACCCCACCTGCCTTTCCCTAACCAAATTGTCACCATCTTTCCTGGATAGACCTGGTTGATCTAAGCCTGAAGCTTTTTTCAAGGTGATCCGCAAAGTGATTGAACATTGTGAAGGAAGCTTAAAGATATAACATTATCAAATTGCATGTTCAAAAATAGATGTATATTTTTGGGCAGCTTTTCAAGTTTTGGATCAATTTCAGGGATCAATTCCAAGAGTTCTAGGCTGATTCAGTCTTCCCCTTGAAGCTGCCTTAACTTATGCTTAAGGTAATGTTTATATTTCTGCAGTTTTTACATGCGTTCTCACTTATAGTGAAGAAAATCCTTCCAGCAAGTTTGGATCA
This sequence comes from Protopterus annectens, assembly GCF_019279795.1. NCBI lineage: Eukaryota > Metazoa > Chordata > Ceratodontiformes > Protopteridae > Protopterus > Protopterus annectens. The sequence goes on along the minus strand of NC_056742.1, from coordinate 274,769,176 downwards.
TTACTTTGACTGCTTCTTCCATGAACCATTTGTCTTCAGTGTGCTGAAGGAGTAGGAGTTTTGGGCTTCTTGATTCAGTCTGCTTCAGTGCAGGAGACTGACACTATAGCTATTTGCTCCAAAACCTATGCTCTCATCAAACATCATAGCCTGAATCTGGTGGCAGCAGTTAGACTAGGCTTTGGCAGGCCTAATCTCCTGTTTTATCTTTCTTTCTTTCTGTGTGCATTCACTTCTGATTAGACAGTTTTATTTAATATACCGGATCTGCTTATTTTACCCAGTGGTACATAATTGTTCAGTCATTGATGTGTTACTAGCTAAATAGGACAGCCTTAGTAAAGGTAAGGGAGTTAGGTGGGGTACCTGCTGTAAAGCATTACTGCTGAAAGCATTGTATTCATTGGTTATGCTGACCTTTCTTGTTGGTTTAGGGGTACATGTGGCTAACTGTATCTTCTTTCTTCTTGTATTTTTCCTACCTTGAGTTTTATGCTGTGACATGTACATTACATAACTGCAATGTAGGTGGACCAGCTTCCTTTTTGTGGTGGTAAAGTGTATGGTCATTAACATCTTGATATGTTGATAGGAACAAACAATGGTCCAGTGGAAGTCTTTTGTAAATTTGCTCTCAGACCAACACATTGTGGTAGGATGTTTAAGTTTATGGCTTGCCTGATGCTGCCAGATCTACTTCTTTAGTAGATGCCCAATGAAAATATTATCCTCATTCTCTAAATTGGGTTCATTTTACAGTTCTTCTCATTTTCTGTACTGACTTTATTGGTTCTGTAGTCTTTAGTCCCTTAATTTTGGTCTGTAAATTGCTGTTCTTTTATTTGCATTTCTTGTATGGTTTCAAAATACTTTTATAGTTTCATTTTGTTATTTTTAATATGTTTAGTGTGGCGTTTGCTAATTGTTATGCTACACCTCTGTGCTCAGAAAGACAGTTAATTTGTTGGTGTTATTGTCCAATAAAGAAAAGAAGTTCCTTATTAGAGGCACCGTTATACTCTAATGTGAGTTTTCATCCTTTTTTATTGCTGTTCCCTCCCATTGAGATTGGCTGCTAGAAGACCTGTATTGCTGTAGCTGGGTACAGTCAGAATGAGTCGTGAGTAACATTAGCTACCTACATTATGAATAAGTTTGGGATTTCTGTTTATGTTTTGACAACGCCAAAGCCTAAATTATTGGTACATAATATATTAGGAATATAAAGTATTTTTCTTACTATGACATTAGACTAAATCTCTGTACACCTGCTTGTTCAAGGATAATCACTGGAACATTACCCATTAATAGTTCCTGTTTAATATGTAGTCATCAAAATAAGTTGAGCAGGGGGGGGGGTGGCCAACATGAGCACAGAGTAACAGCTTTTCTTATCAGCTCTGCCTTTACAGAACTTTATTGACAGGAAATATTGATATAAACTTCCCTAATAATAGTTTTTTTTATTTTAATTAATTCTTTAAAATGTATATTAGAGTAGTATATAAAACATTTCAAGTAGATTTTAAGTTTTCCTGTCAAAGTTACACTTGGAAGTACTACAGTAAAAGAACAGGATGAGCTTCACTAAATCTTCTCATCAAGAGACAACTATCAAAAAAGAACTACAGTCATTACTAACTACTATAAGTGTCAAAATAGACAAAATGGATATAAAAATTGACAGTTTCAAAGAAAAGTGTTCTCACCAAATGGACTTTCTACATGAAGATGTATTGCAACAAAGGAAGCAGATTTCAGGAATGGAAACTGCATTAAGTGATATGGATAACAGAATTCAGGAGAGTGAACATAATGTTGAGTTCCTGTTGAAGCAAAATTCTCTTCTTCAGGCAAAGGTTGATGACCTTGATAACAGGTCCCGTAGGAATAATGTGAGAATCTTTGGCTTACCGGATAACATAGAGGGAAATAATATGGAAACATTTTTATCTTCCTGGTTGCCTGAAGTACTTGAACTGCCAGAGGCTCTTTCATATGGTATTGAAAGAGCCCATAGATCAATGGTGACATCTAAAAACACCAAGAGTAATTATACTAAATCTGTTATCGTAAAGTTCCTATCAGCCCATGATAAGGAAATGGTACTAAAGACGGCGTGGACAAAATCCCCAATCAAACTGAAGGACAATATTATATGCTTTGATAATGACTATTATTCTTCAGTATTATCAAAAAGGAAAATTTTCTTGCCTTTAGTCAGAGAACTAAAAAAGAATAAAATAAAAACCCATTTGCTTTTTCCTGCAAGACTGAAAATATTTTATCAAGATGGTTTTAAAATTTTTGATGACCTAGACAATGCAATAACTTATATAAAATCTAATAACATACTGGAAAAAGTAGATGAAATGGAGTGGGCCAGTCCTAGTCTTAAAAGAAATGCTGAGAACAACACTTGGAAAACATTTGACCCTAAAAAAAATCAAAAGATGAATCATAACATGTACATATTTGCACTTGATTCACTCAGTTGGGGAAATGAAACCGGACATCCAGGTGAGCTTTTGGTATTATATTTAATATAATGTAAATTGGTTAACTAAATAGTTGTTTATTTTGTTTTGTAGAGTAGTCTTTTGTTGGGATTTTTTTTTTCATTTTTACTATTTGTTTAAGATTAATTATCTTAATGTTTATTGGTTGGATTCCCATGGATGCAGTGATTCTCCTGTCTCAGATATCTATGCTTCCGGATGTCTTGTAGTGGTGCTTATCATTAGGGGGTGTATTTGTTTATCTTGATTTTGGTTCTTATAGTGGTTGGAAAACTTTTATTTAGTTATAATTGCTGTATTTGTATTTTAGTTGATTTATGGTTAATTGTTTGATAAAGGAATCTTGTATAATGGCCTGATGTATAGTTGCAGAATTGCTGTGCTAGTGATGGTACTTCTGACCCAGGATATGAGTGGCAGTGTGGCTGGAGTAATGATATGGCTTTGTTGTTGTTTCTGAGTTGTTGGTGTGTTTAATTGGAGGCTCTGGTTTGGTGCTCTAGCACTGTAGAGACGTGTGGTGTTGTTTGTGTTAATTGTATGTTTTGGTGCCTGTGTGCTTTGGTCGGAGATTAACCAGAGTGTCTGGTTGATAGTGTGGTGAAGCTTTGTTTGATAGCTCTCATATCTTCGTGTTGTGTATGCAAGGTTTTTTTTTTTTTCCTTATCTCTCTCAGTATAGAGGGAGTCTCGAGACATTGCCTTATATGTAGTTAAGTAATGTTTTACTTACTATTTCCCGCCGGAACTTTGAAAGCTTTATCTTCATGATGAGCTCGAGACTGTGGTATCCATCGCAGCTGGAAAGCTCGGAGTTTTCTTAAAATGTCATCATGAAGGCGTCAGAAGTAAACTGATCTTCTGATCCTCACCGGGAAGCTACTGAATCAAATTTGTTTCCTCATACAGCATACGGAAAGAAGATATAACTAGATTACTACTTTCAACTTATTGTAAGACATTATATGCAATAATCTCTTAAATAAATAGGGATTATACTACGTATGTAGCCTAAATACTTTTTCTGATCATCATAGGCATTCTTGAGCCTTATGTATTTATATATGAATAGTATTCTCATAAAATATTTGCTTTATGTATGACAAGGGTGCCGATATCTTGATGAGAAATACTAGTTGTGATTTGTGCATTTTTGGAAGATTTAATAATGCTACAAGCTGTTTATATACTTGTGTTATATGTGCATTTTTTATAACTATTGATGTGCTGAGAAAATATTCATGAAACATTTAACAAAATGTTAAATGTATAGATGTATATAACAGGTTATCTCAGTTATTTTATGAATGCATTTGTGTAATAGGCTGATAGGGATGTACCACATAGGCAGCAATAATATTGCAAGGACAGGTGCATTAAAACTATTTAGATCTGTTTATCAGTAAAAAATGTGAAATTTCTTTTGTTTTGTTAATGAAATAGCTTTTCAAAATTCAAAGATAGTATAAGCTATAATTGAATAATAAAAAGCTCATTATATTTAAATAAGGCTTTTATATAGTTTACAGGAGCTATTTAAGCACCTTGCTTCTTTGAACTAATATGACCTTTTCACTAGTTTTCTGTATGGTGATGGATCCTTTGAGGTAACTCAAATTAATGCAATGAACGGAAGATCAGACTTTTAAGGTTTATTAGTCACTCTTCTATGAGAGACTGCACCGGGGTGTTTGGTTATAAGAAAACTAGCAGAATGTTGTTGGTTTTACTTCTTGATGAGTAATCACTATATTTGGTTTCTGGCAAAAAAATGCAGTGTTCATTTCTTTCAGAACAATCAGTATGTTAGTTGATTGTTAGTAAAATCACTTTCATTGGCATCTTATTCATTAGCTGCCAATGTTGGTGGTTATTGAAGGCCCTTAGGTGATTCATTTATAACTATGTTCCATTTAGCTGATCACCCATGGCAGTACTATATATCACACTTCAGCGTTTATTAGCCATATTTCGGTAATAAAGAATGCCATAGTCTCTTTTTAAGGTTCTTATCAAATGTAATTACTTTAAAACAAAAGAGTGAACTAATAGTTCATAGTAGTTCTTAATAACCAACTAACTAATGTAAGAAAATTCTGTACTTTATTCCTAAGATGTAGCTGTCATCAATTTACTAATCAACACAACATTATATCTATATATTTGGTTCATACAAAAAATTGTTTATGATATTGATGAGAAGCCTTTTTTTATAGTTATGATTATAGACATTTAGGCAGGTGCTGATTGGATGCTGTTTTTGATAGGAGGTTGATTCGAGTGACTGATGTCATTCGAGTTAGGAGTTTTAAACTCCAGAGGGGTTCGGGTTGGTTATTTTGTTTCATGTTTATGTTATAAACATTTTCTAATAACTTTTCAGATGTTCATATCTTATGTAGTAGGAAACAGCCTTAATTTTAAGAATATGATAATCTTACACTATGTTTGTTCTAATGATCATAATAGTATTCCTATTAGATATATTATTGTGTATTTCTTAGATCAGTATGTTTATATTTACATCATTTAATTTTCAATGACTATACTAAAAGGTATATCAGTTAGCATTAATGGTTTAAATAATCCTAATAAAAGGAGGAATTTAACTAGATATCTTAAGTTACATAAATCCCAGTTAGTATTTTTACAAGAAACTCAATAACAGAGGATATATTCAGACTTGAACCTAAAACATATAAAATTTTAGTAAGTTCTGAACATACTAAGAAAAAGAGAGGAGTAGCTATCCTATGGAATAAATAATAGGATAAATAGAGTTATTATTTCTAATAATTTAACAGATTCCTTAAACAAATCAGCAGTGATGTCATGTCCTTTATCAGATCATAATTCTATAATATAAGTGGTAGTCAATCCAAATTTTAATACTCATATAAAAAGGATCCTACCTTATATCACAAAATTAAAAGATTTTAATGATTTCATTTCTACAGAAGTACAGAATTTTTTAGAACTTAACAATACTAATGATATATCAGAAATTTACATATGGGATGCCTTAAAAGCTTATCTGTATGGTAGGATATTGAATTGGTACAACAAAAAAAAGAAAGCTTGGGATAAAGAGCTGCAAGATATACAATATAAATTAGACACTTTAAAACTTAGTAATATGGGTGATAAAGATATATCAGATAAAAGAAAATAAATAAATATGTTAAATAATAAATATCTAGAATTAAAACATAAAACTATGATCAATATAGAAAAATTCAAGTTTATAAATTTCTCTTCTAACCCTAAATCCTTAAAAATTATTGCTAATAAAACAAAAAAGATTAAATAGATTTAATCATATTAATGAAATATTCTCCCTTAAAAAAGGAAAAATGGTATCGGAAATTCATAATATATTAACTGAATTTAGAGAGTTTTTTTATAAACATCAACCAAACAACTAAAGAAATTAACTCTAAAGAGGAAATAAAAACATTTATTAATAAATACACTAAAACAAGACTTTCAGAGGAACAAGGGATTTCTATTGATAAATATCTTTCAAAGAACTTCAAACTCACATTACCAAATTAAAGCACCAGGTAATGATGGCGTCATTCCTGAAATTTACAAATTATTACCTATAAATGCTCTAAAATTGCTTTATAAGGTATTTAATCTTGTTCAGGACAAAAATATAATTCTACCTTCTTGTAAATACACTTTTATTTCTCCTATTTTAAAATATAACAAAGATACCTCTAAGTGTACCTCCTATAGACCCATCTCCCTATTAAACACTGATTACAAAACATTTATGTCCATTTATGCAGAAAGGCTTAAAACACTTTTACCCAAATTAGTTAATAGTGATCAAACGGGGTTTATAATAAAGAGAACTTCATATGATAACATTAAAATAATATTAAATTTAATTGATTTGGTGAAAAATCTCAAAACAAATTTAACCCTAGTTAGTTTAGATATAAATTGTGCTTTCGACTCAGTTACATGGGAATATCTGTTCACTCTGTTAAAGGAATTACATGTCTCTAATAATTTTATCAATCTTATCACTCTGTTATATGAAGGTAGCCAAGCTTATGTTAAAATTAGTACTAGTATATCTCAAAATATACCAACAGTAAAAGGTACTAAGCAAGGATGTCCTTTATTCCCTTTTATTTTCATTAGTTATGGAACCATGGGCAAATTTAATAAGGCATGATACAGATATTGAAGGATACAAATTAAACCCCACTATATCATCTACAATACAAATGTTTGCAGATGACATATTGATTACTCTTGGGGGTAAAAGGGAATCTATACAAAAACTTTTTAAAAACATGGAATATTTTCAAAAAAATTCTGGCCTTGCTTTTAATAATAATAAAACACAAATTATTTTAGCAGGTTCAAAAAATACAATATACCTGATGAATATAATGAATATATAGCACAGTCTCAACAAATAGCATATTTAGGTATAATTATTACTAACAATATTAAAGATACCATTCAAATAAATAATAATAAAAGTCTATTACAGACAGAAAATTTAATAAATAAATGGAACAAATTACCCTTTTCTATGGACGATAAACTTTTAATAATAAAGATGATCCTTCTCCCCAAAATCTTATATATAATTCAGTCTTTATCTTTACCTCCTTCTTACCAAATAATTACAAAATTTAATTCAATGATTCAGAAATTTTTGTGGTTACCAAATAAGCCAAGGATTGCATTAACATACCATATGTATAATTGGAATAATTGGGGTATAGCCTTACCAAATTTAGAAATGTATTCAATTTCATCAGTATTCAATATAATCTCTCATTTATTTTTTTATTTATTTATTTTACATTTATTTTACATTTGTTGACCGGGCTAGTCTAGCTGGATATATGTCCATTTTCAGTAGAGGCCCGGGGAGATAAGCTCCAAAAATTCTAATCTCTAATGATAATAAGTAAAAAAAAACATTAATGAACTACATGTAAAGTAGATAGTACAAAGGTTATGGAATAACAAAAAGAATTGTAGGTCATGACATACATGGAGAATACAATAACATATACAGAGAGTAGGGATATAGGAAAATAAGATGAAAAGTAGATATTTAGAAGGAGTTACAGGTCAGTAGATGCTGATTTTGACATAGAAATTGAGAAATTGCAGATGTGAAGTAAAGTCAGGGTGAAATAAAGTTAGTCAGGATTAGTACAGGGGCACAGCCATTGTGTTTTGAGGTATATATTGAGTTTCTTTTAAAGGGAGATTTGGAGGAATAGATGAAAGTTCAGAGGGAAGCAGGTTCCAATCTTTTCCAACAGTGTTAGAGAAAAGGAGTCTCCGGCCTTGTTGTTTGACTTGACAGTGTCTATAAGAAGTTTGTGTGCAGATCTTAGGGACTTTTTTATCAGGGGGTTAGATTGAGGTAATGGAGTTATTTTATGAATGCATTTGTGTAATAGGCTGATAGGGATGTACCACATAGGCAGCAATAATATTGCAAGGACAGGTGCATTAAAACTATTTAGATCTGTTTATCAGTAAAAATGTGAAATTTCTTTTGTTTTGTTAATGAAATAGCTTTTCAAAATTCAAAGATAGTATAAGCTATAATTGAATAATAAAAAGCTCATTATATTTAAATAAGGCTTTTATATAGTTTACAGGAGCTATTTAAGCACCTTGCTTCTTTGAACTAATATGACCTTTTCACTAGTTTTCTGTATGGTGATGGATCCTTTGAGGTAACTCAAATTAATGCAATGAACGGAAGATCAGACTTTTAAGGTTTATTAGTCACTCTTCTATGAGAGACTGCACCGGGGTGTTTGGTTATAAGAAAACTAGCAGAATGTTGTTGGTTTTACTTCTTGATGAGTAATCACTATATTTGGTTTCTGGCAAAAAAATGCAGTCTTCATTTCTTTCAGAACAATCAGTATGTTAGTTGATTGTTAGTAAAATCACTTTCATTGGCATCTTATTCATTAGCTGCCAATGTTGGTGGTTATTGAAGGCCCTTAGGTGATTCATTTATAACTATGTTCCATTTAGCTGATCACCCATAGCAGTACTATATATCACACTTCAGCCTTTATTAGCCATATTTCGGTAATAAAGAATGCCATAGTCTCTTTTTAAGGTTCTTATCAAATGTAATTACTTTAAAACAAAAGAGTGAACTAATAGTTCATAGTAGTTCTTAATAACCAACTAACTAATGTAAGAAAATTCTGTACTTTATTCCTAAGATGTAGCTATCATCAATTTACTAATCAACACAACATTATATCTATATATTTGGTTCATACAAAAAATTGTTTATGATATTGATGAGAAGCCTTTTTTTTATAGTTATGATTATAGACATTTAGGCAGGTGCTGATTGGATGCTGTTTTTGATAGGAGGTCGATTCGAGTGACTGATGTCATTCGAGTTAGGAGTTTTAAACTCCAGAGGGGTTCGGGTTGGTTATTTTGTTTCATGTTTATGTTATAAACATTTTCTAATAACTTTTCAGATGTTCATATCTTATGTAGTAGGAAACAGCCTTAATTTTAAGAATATGATAATCTTACACTATGTTTGTTCTAATGATCATAATAGTATTCCTATTAGATATATTATTGTGTATTTCTTAGATCAGTATGTTTATATTTACATCATTTAATTTTCAATGACTATACTAAAAGGTATATCAGTTAGCATTAATGGTTTAAATAATCGTAATAAAAGGAGGAATTTAACTAGATATCTTAAGTTACATAAATCCCAGTTAGTATTTTTACAAGAAACTCAATAACAGAGGATATATTCAGACTTGAACCTAAAACATATAAAATTTTAGTAAGTTCTGAACATACTAAGAAAAAGAGAGGAGTAGCTATCCTATGGAATAAATAATAGGATAAATAGAGTTATTATTTCTAATAATTTAACAGATTCCTTAAACAAATCAGCAGTGATTTCATGTCCTTTATCAGATCATAATTCTATAATATAAGTGGTAGTCAATCCAAATTTTAATATTCATATAAAAAGGATCCTAGCTTATATCACAAAATTAAAAGATTTTAATGATTTCATTTCTACAGAAGTACAGCATTTTTTAGAACTTAACAATACTAATGATATATCAGAAATTTACATATGGGATGCCTTAAAAGCTTATCTGTATGGTAGGATATTGAATTGGTACAACAAAAAAAAGAAAGCTTGGGATAAAGAGCTGCAAGATATACAATGTAAATTAGACACTTTAAAACTTAGTAATATGGGTGATAAATATATATCAGATAAAAAGAAAATAAATAAATATGTTAAATAATAAATATCTAGAAATATTACAACATAAAACTATGATCAATATAGAAAAATTCAAGTTTATAAATTTCTCTTCTAACCCTAAATCCTTAAAAATTATTGCTAATAAAACAAAAAGATTAAATAGATTTAATCATATTAATGAAATATTCTCCCTTAAAAAAGGAAAAATGGTATCGGAAATTCATAATATATTAACTGAATTTAGAGAGTTTTTTATAAACATCAACCAAACAACTAAAGAAATTAACTCTAAAGAGGAAATAAAAACATTTATTAATAAATACACTAAAACAAGACTTTCAGAGGAACAAGGGATTTCTATTGATAAATATCTTTCAAAGAACTTCAAACTCACATTACCAAATTAAAGCACCAGGTAATGATGGCATCATTCCTGAAATTTACAAATTATTACCTATAAATGCTCTAAAATTGCTTTATAAGGTATTTAATCTTGTTCAGGGCAAAAATATAATTCTACCTTCTTGTAAATACACTTTTATTTCTCCTATTTTAAAATCTAACAAAGATACCTCTAAGTGTACCTCCTATAGACCCATCTCCCTATTAAACACTGATTACAAAACATTTATGTCCATTTATGCAGAAAGGCTTAAAACACTTTTACCCAAATTAGTTAATAGTGATCAAACGGGGTTTATAATAAAGAGAACTTCATATGATAACATTAAAAGAATATTAAATTTAATTGATTTGGTGAAAAATCTTAAAACAAATTTAACCCTAGTTAGTTTAGATATAAATTGTGCTTTCGACTCAGTTACATGGGAATATCTGTTCACTCTGTTAAAAGAATTACATGTCTCTAATAATTTTATCAATCTTATCACTCTGTTATATGAAGGTAGCCAAGCTTATGTTAAAATTGGTACTAGTATATCTCAAAATATACCAACAGTAAAAGGTACTAAGCAAGGGTGTCCTTTATTCCCTTTTATTTTCATTAGTTATGGAACCATGGGCAAATTTAATAAGACATGATACAGATATTGAAGGATACAAATTAAACCCCACTATATCATCTACAATACAAATGTTTGCAGATGACATATTGATTACTCTTGGGGGTAGAAGGGAATCTATACAAAAACTTTTTAAAAACATGGAATATTTTCAAAAAAATTCTGGCCTTACTTTTAATAATAATAAAACACAAATTATTTTAGCAGGTTCAAAAAAATACAATATACCTGATGAATATAATGAATATATAGCACAGTCTCAACAAATAGCATATTTAGGTATAATTATTACTAACAATATTAAAGATACCATTCAAATAAATTATAATAAAAGTCTATTACAGACAGAAAATTTAATAAATAAATGGAACAAATTACCCTTTTCTATGGACGATAAACTTTTAATAATAAAGATGATCCTTCTCCCCAAAATCTTATATATAATTCAGTCTTTATCTTTACCTCCTTCTTACCAAATAATTACAAAATTTAATTCAATGATTCAGAAATTTTTGTGGTTACCAAATAAGCCAAGGATTGCATTAACATACCATATGTATAATTGGAATAATTGGGGTATAGCCTTACCAAATTTAGAAATGTATTCAATTTCATCAGTATTCAATATAATCTCTCATCTCATTGATATGGAATACACTGCTAAGTGGAAAGAGTTTATAGAGGTATTGTCACAAAATATCAAAGATATAAACAGTTCCTATAAACTAAATATAATTAATAATCCATTTATTTGGAGGTTAAAAGATTATATTTCTGAATTTTCTTCTATGAGTTTTAACTCTATGTATATAGTTTTACTCTTAAAATAATTAAAAATTATATGTTTAAATATAATATCTATAAGGATTGGCTTTCTTTACTCTTCCCTATCGCCTACACACACAGTTCTATTTTCTCGTCAGATTATATAAAATGTCTATATTTCAGCAAAAGCATTTAATATTTTGGGACCAAATGATGATAAATAATGAGATAAAATCCAATAGTTTACTCTTGGAAGAGTATAAACTTGATACTTGTTTATGGTTAGAGCTTCAAGAAGCTAGACAATATGTATTAAATAAATTGGATTCTATGTGTCCTATAATTAGGAAATAAATTCCCAAGCTAATACAATATATGATTTTATCAGTTTTGCATAAATTTCCTGCTAATAACAAGTTATCAAACATTTATAGGGCAATTAAATGTGATTTAGATACACATTCAGATAATTACTGGAATTTTTTTTCTTTAATTAATAATCCCCTTCTGAGAAAGACAAATTGAATATTTTACAATCAGCAAGTATGACTGCTTAAAATGGAAACTATTCACATGGAAATTTTGAAATAGATCATTTATCACTCCTCATAAGTATATTTTCTAAAAAGAATATAACATGTTGGAGATGTAATATTGAATTGAATGCTGACTGGTCTCATATGTTTTATAATTGCATATATTTAAGAAAATTTTGGGATGATATCAATAATTTGTTGCAAACAATTTTTACTGATAATTTCTTTATATCTAAATCACTTGTTTTATTTAATACTCCTGTTCTTGATTGTGTAAAAGAGAATAAGTACCATGTAGTTTGGTCTATACTATCTCTAGCTAGAAAAACAATCACTAAGAATTGGAAATCTAGTACAGCACCTACATTTTTGGAATTTAAAAATATACTCCTTAAAACGTGTAATTTGGAAATGTTAACTATTAAATCTAGATCATCTAGGAATACTACATTATATAATTCATGGAATATCATCCATGAACTTCTAGAAAAATAGTTTATTAATTTATGTAAACAGATGATTTTTATTAATCCTTCAGCTACATTAAGGAATTTTTTTTGTATTGTCTTTGTACATAGTTTATTTACATTGGTTTATATATTAGAAGGTTTTTTTTAATTTTTTTTCTTGTTTTTTAACTTTAAAGAAAAAATGTTATAATTTCATGGAAATATTTGTTCATTTAAATAATTATTTAATAAAATTATTTGAAAAAAAATAAGTTGAGCTCAACACTTCCATTAGGATTATGTTAGCATCAGCATCTCTAACTTTTTAAAATTTTCTTTTGATTCCATTTAAAGATTGTTTTAAATCTACATAATACAGTAAGTTTTTAAAAGCACATAATTGCTGAAGTATGTTAATGTCGTTTATTATGTTTCTATTCATATTTATTTCAGAAAGTCTCAGAAGAAGATTGGCATTCTAAAACAGCAAGTAGAGGATGCTATGGACAAAGAAATAGCAGCTCATCAGTATCTGGCAAACATGATTAGTCTAGCAGAAAAGACTGTTCAGGAGCGTGATCAGCTTATACATATGGTAATTAAGTTCAGATTTTTCTCTAAGAAAGTGATTTTTCATTTTTAAATATTAAACTACTTCACTAAACTGTTCAGGAAATACAGGAAAAAACGTCATACCGTCCTCATGCTTTTCTAATTTTGAGTATATGTCTAGAGGTGTATTTCCATAAACCATAGACAAGGTCAGGTAATATATGCTGTTCACCTGTATGATAATGCACTTATCTGACAAAGTATTCTCAGTTAGAAATCCAGTCGCAAAAAGACAAAGATAAGGGAGTGAATCTGAAAAAAATAACTAATACCAATTATAATGACTGAAGTATAAATTTTAACAGTTTAGAGGTTTATAAAATAATTTGTGCAGTGATGTCTCAATCATTATTGCACAACAATGTGACAGTAGAGCAAAACCAATATTTTCTGAATATAATGTTTTGTGTGAACATATCATTGATTGTATAAAAACACTGTTAAAGACATTTGTTGAAATGTATTGTTTTATTTATTTCATTTCATTTCATTTGAATTTGTTTTACTGAGGTAGACCACTAATCATAAGTAACTAATTTCAGTCTCACTCCTGGAATAAAAAGAATTACATTTAGTGAGATTGCAAGAGTATAATGAACATTTATATCTGTAATATGCCATTATCAGCCAACATAAATTAAAAGAGTATACATAATTGTAATATATATTATTTACAATAAATAAAAAAAAATCTTGTTCAGAAAGTGAGGTGTCTGTATAATAATTACAGCTATGTGCTGTGGGAATGATAAGATAGTTGAGTATAGTGAGGAATGTTAGAATTTGTAAGAAGTTGGAAAAAGCTGTGTTAAGCAAAGTATGTGAATGATGTGTAGCTTGGTGCAATAGAATGTGTCATATGAGGGACAGTAAGAGTGTTACTAATAGGAAAGAGAGAGTCACATAGTTCAGGTTAGATGATATGGTTGGAACAGAGGTAATGACATTTGGCTCATGAGAGGAGGTGGGCCTTTAGTTGAGTCCTAAATTTAGGGTAAGATCAAGTGTCTTTTATTTGTGGAGGAATAATTTCTCAAGAGTTTTGAACCTAGTATAGAAAAGCAGTGATCTATGCTATGGAGTTTAGGTTGGAGATTGCAAGCCAAGGACAATCACAAGTCTTTATTCAGTTACATCTGAAACCTTAAAGGTAACATGCAGCAGTGTGCTCAACTAGTGGTGAATGGTACCACGCTCATTGATCAGGGTGACATAGCAAAACTACTGGATGATTAATTCAGCTCAAACTTCACCCCCCACCCCAACCCTAGCTCCACCAGATGAAATCTCCTCCAACATACCCCCGGCTATTAGCAGGGATCAGGTACTGGCAGAACCTGCTAAAGCCAAGAACACCATCTCCATTGGTCCCAACAGTATCCCTGTTTGCCTGTTGAACAGTCTAAAACATGATCTACCAGGACCACTTGAGGCACTGTTCAACTACAGCCTTGAAACAGGCTACATTCCAAGTGACTGGATGACCACAGTAGTCATTCCCCTCCACAAGAGCCAACCATCAACTGACCCAGGGAACTACAAACCGATCTTTCTAACAAGCCTAATATGCCAAGTCATGGAAATGATAAACAAGGACATTGCAGCCTACAGACACTGGACTCATCCCAGTTTTTTTTTAAGGGAAGTTCATGACTACTTAACTTGGTAGACTTCCTTGAGAGGGTTACCAAGGCAATGGACAAGGATAAAACAATGCATATTGTGTATCTTTATATAGCCAAGGCATTCTATACAATAACCCACCCCACTCAGGAATTGTTGAAGTTTTTTAAGGTAGGCATAAATCCTTATATATCCCACTGGATTGCTGGCTGACTCACAGGCAAGGATCTAAGAACAGGATCAGTGACACCACCTCCACCAAGAGATTGATCACCAGTGGAGTACCCCAGGGCTCCTTGCTGGGCCCGCTGCTGTTTGGCATCCACTTCTCGGAAGTCAAGGCTAATGTTCAAGGCCTGTAGCTAACTAAGATCACAGTTAACTGTAAACTGGGAGCTATTATAAATTACCCCTGAGACACCAACATCTCTTTAACAAAGACAAATGACTGGTGCAAAGATAAGGCCTAAAACTCAATGCGAAAAAATTCATTATAATGCCCTTGGGAAACTGTCAGCCCAAGTTAGATATTCAACTGATAAAACACCTCTTAGTGTCAACCCAGTAGTAAAGGATCTGGGAACATATGTAGACAGCAATTTAGCCTTTAACCAACACATAGCTAAGATAGTAAAAAAATCATTCTTTGTCATCCAACTCATAGGTAAGGGTATGGCAGTCAGGTCCAAGGAAGTTACAGTATCACTCTACTTGGCCGATCATTTAATACAATGCCCCCTTTGGCATGTATCTAACTGGACATTTGCAACAGTTGGAATGTCCACAAAGATTTCCCACCAGGAGAATTCAGGACATGAATTCCCTGTCCTGCACTGATTACCTAAAGCCTCTGTCTCTGTATTCAGTGTCCCACAGGCTGCTGAGAGGGGATCGTTGCTTAGCTTACAGGGTTTCTATAGATATGTGTCCCAAAGGATCCCCACACTGTGGAATGGACTCCCTGTCCATGTAAATCCGAGTCCATCCCTGACCTTGTTCAAACTAAACCTTGACAACTGGATGGGAAATCATAAATTTTCCCCACACCTGTCCCCCATGTCCCTTATGAACATAGGCTTTCAATAAGAAAAGTATTATCCTTACTAACACTCCCCTCCCCACAAATCCTTAGTTACCTCCCTACTAACATGCTCCATCCCTGTATAGACTCCCGTGATACTTGGGACCCAAATAGTTTGAGGTACGCAGATAGGCTGTAAGGGCTGTAGTGGTTGTTAGCCTATTAACAACCTATGAACCTAAAGACGGCTCCAGTGAGCTGGCCTATGTCCATAGCTAGAGGCATATTATTGGTTAGAATCCATAGGGGTGCAAGTGTGCTATTACTGGGCTAGATTCCAAGCTGTTTATGGGAGAGGAGGTTATAGCTAGTGATGGATGAGCTGAACATAGAGATAAATCCAGGGTTGTCTTTTTCATCTGATTCAACCGTTGGGCTATCTGGTCTGACCGGATCCAACCACTGTGCATTTCAGAAGCTTAGATCCAGGGGTATAACTCTTCCCCTATCCATAATTCCATCTGGTCTTCAGATTACTTTAGATCTCATTTGCCACTTGATCCTCCAGGACACAATATTTAGGGACTCTGATTTACATCTTAGGATAAGTCAATTTCAACCTTTTTTGGTCACTTCTTTGCTGTTCCCTAGGTATATTTAGCCTTGTACTATCTCTTTGGAAGCATTCTGAACCATTTTAACTGAAATTCTCCCCTTCCCTTAAAAAAATAGAAAGTAAATAATTAGTAGTAAAGTAGTATTAGTACTTCTATACTGTTCTATTAGTTCTGTGTTTTATGGTGTGTATCTAATATAGTTTTACTTTATTTTCTGTGTAATCTTTGCATTAGTTAAGTTGTTTCTGTTAGATCCTTGTTGTCATTCTTGCTGGGATTTGTTTTCTTCCAGTTTGTCAGATAAGGCAGCTGACTTTAAAAAAAATGCTTAGTCTAAGGATAGAGAAATTGTAGAGTTAAAGAAAAGGAGTAGGAAAAAAGGTCAGGAAAAAATAGAAAAAGGTCCTTGGAGCAACTAGATCAATCCAGTCTAGCCCCTAGGACACCAAGACATTTGATCTGGAGGTTCTTCAGATTCATTCACCCCCCCCCCCCCAGCTGCAGTTCTCCCAGGAGCCAGTAAGTCTGAAGCTTCTTCTACAAGAGAACCATCAACCTTCTTCTCGGCCACCATCAGTGGCTCCATCCTTCATGTCCTTCCATTCATCAAAGAGTCTGTCAAAAACCAATGTTGTCAAGATGATGAGGAAGTTCCTGTGGACACAGATTCAGTTGGGGTTCTTCCCAGCGATGACCTCTTTGGTGGCTCTGGAAATGGTCCATTCGGCCTCACCATTGTTCTTTCTTGTAATGGCCCAACCATTGGATTTGATGCCCATGGACCTGAGTCTGATCTATAGAGCACCTAAGTTGGAGCCAACTGTGCTTATGGCTTTAACTCCAGAAGATTCCCCTCACTCTTGTGACTCTGTCCATGTCAGATTGGGATGAGTCACAGAGCCAAAGCACCAGAGACGAGGATTTGGGATCAACTCCAAAGTTTTTGGACCAGTCCTTGCACCTCAGTCCCTTGGCACTGGACAATTTGGTGCCATTGTCTGTCTCTGAGCTGGGTCATATCAGAGTAGAGGAAACCCCATCTCTGCCTGCTGTGGCTCAGAAAGGTGCTTCTTCAGCTCCAATTTTGTCGACTACTTTCAAGGCATTCAAGAGGGTTCTCTCTAGGTCTAGGAAAAAGGTGCCTCTACCCCACTCAGTTCTGGCCCAACCTCCTGTGTATCTTGTGTCTGTGTCCATTCATCTTGATCAGCAGACACAGTCAGCCTCATTTAGCCTTGGGAGTTCTCTCCAGACAAGTTTCCTGTCCAGTTTCGAGACTTCTCTGGAAGCCACCAAGGAGGAGGGACCTAGGAAACAGGCTTATAAGAGGAGACACCTGGACTTAACACCAGAGACAATCACAAATACACCAGTTTTGATGAAGGAGAGAGTTCATCATGATCCCCTGTAGAAGATTTCTCCTTCAGAGACATTCTGGACTTAATGAAACAAAGAGGAGGGTTGGTCCTCTGAAGCCCCCTCTCTAGAGGAGCCTGTGTTCCTTGAAGCATTCAGAGCTGGCTCTTCTATCTCCTGTGAGGTTCTGCCCATGGACAAATTGCTAGACCTAGTTTCTCAGTGGACATGGATGGAATCTGATGTGGTGTAGCCAATCCCATGCAAACCAGGCAAAATTTTAGTAGCCCTAGGAACAAGTCAAACTGGAGCAATGGTCCCCCATTAGTTGCCATAGTTTTTGTGGCAACCACTAGGAAAGAGCTTTCAGAGGAGAGCACATCTGTTCATTCCCTAATAGGAAATTTAGGGCGTTGGACAGATTTGGGAAACAGAGGTACGCTTTAGTGACTTCTGCATGCAGAGTACTGCTCTACCTCTCTCACATTAACCATTTTCCTAGGAACTTGATAAACTAATTGCCAAAATCCCACTCGGGTAACCTACCTGTAGACATCCAAAATTCAGTGGTCTCTTACCTGTTTACCCTTCAATCTATGACTATGTGCCTATTGTCTAACACAGCTGATGGTACACCCAGGGCAGCAGGCATTGGCATTGCAAGAATTGGCATGCCTGGATGTGACTGCACAGTTTCATGTAAAGCTTCAAGACATCCTTCATTAATACCCTTTTTGATGATTTGTGAGATTTCATGTAAAGCTTCAAGATGTCTTTCATTAATGCCCCTTTTGATGGTTTGTGTGATTTCATGTAAGGCTTCAAGATGTCCTTCATTAATGAGGGTTCAACCATTCTCAGACCTAAAGTAAAAGAAATGCTTACCAGAAGTGAGCAGGAAGGCAAGACCCTATCTGCAATTAACATATGCTTTTGCACCCCATAAAGGACCTTATATTGCAATCAGAAAGAGGGGAAATACTATGGTTCTGAAAGTCCCAATATTTTGGCCAGGGAACTTCTGTGGATAGACCCCCTGGGGTGGTGGGTGGATGTAACTTTAATGGATGTTGCCCTAGAGGGAGAGGTGGATTGCAAAACCAGGGTTTTCGAGGTCCTTTCAGTGAGAAACCTACCAGCACTCCTGAGTGGTTGCCGAACTGCCGGACTCTGGATACATTCAGGGACACCCATCCTTACACCCTCGATCCTGCCAGGCCATCAACCAAAATTCCTGGATGCAAAAGATTATCACCAGAGGCTACATTATTCTCTTTGCTTCCCCTCTTCAGAAAAAGAAGAAAATTCCTGATGCTCCGACCAGTCCAATGGAATTGCCAGTAGCAGAAGTAAGAAAACTGCTAGAAAGAGTTATCCAGCAAGTTCCCCCATACTTGCCATGGTCTGGAGTGTATTCCACACTCCTTTTAGTTCCAAAGAAAACAAGGGACCAAAGGCCCATTCTATCAGTTTGTAAAACAGACAAAATTCCAGATGGTCAGAGTTCAGTCCATTCTAGCTCTTCTGAGGAAGGATGACTGGATGTGATCCATAGATCGCCAGGACATGTGCTGTCATTCCAAGACAGCAAAGTGATCCAGGAGATTCCTCCATTTCCAGCTGGGAGACGATCAATTTCAATTCAAACTACTGCCCTTTGGCCTTATAGCAGCCCCTACAGTGTTCACCAAATGCATGGCATTGGTAGCAGCATATCTCAGACTGTAGGAGTTACAAGTGTTCCCCTGTTTGGACAATTGGCACCTTACCATACCAACCAATGATCTACTAGTTCAGTGCAGGGACTTCTTGTTCCATTTAGCTCCACAGTTGGGAATTATCATCAATTTTGCCAAGTGCTAGCTGACACCAGTGCAGACAATAGAGTTTATCAGATACCACCTGGACAAGAATACCCAAATATCCATGCATTCACAGTCCAGAATCTTATCACTGCATCAGGTTTCTTCAGAGGTCCTTGATCATCTTTGTTCTCCAGCAAGACTTATTCTTTGACTTCTGGGTCTGATGACCAGCTCTGTTATGGTAGTTCCTCAGGCAAGGTATTACATGAGAGTTCTGCAATGGACTCTTTTTTTTTTTTCAGTGGTCCTTCATGCCCCAATAGGTTTCATACCAATATAAAGTAAACACATCAGTTGATGGTTGGCCTCCCCATAGTGCATCAGGTTGACCATTCTCCTCACTGCCCCTGGTAGCCAATGTAACCACAGATGCCACTCCCTTCTCTGGTGGAGCATTTCAACAGGAGGACTATTCAAGGTTCTTCCTCAACAACAGAGGCCATTCTCCAGATCAACGTACTGGAGTTGAGGGCAGTCCTCTTACCATCGCAGGCCTTTCAGGACTCCCTCCTTGAGGGTATGATAGCTATCCAGATGGACAGCGTGGTAGTAGTGTAGTATATCAACAAGCAGGAAGGAAACCATTTATATCTGGGAAGCCCCAAGTGTCTTGGAATGGGCAATGTCCTCCCATCACTTTCTAATTGCATTGCACATCCCGGGGACTTCCTGTGTTCTGGGGGACAACCTGAAGAAGTTTGTTCTTCTGCCACATGAGTGATCCCTTAATCAGGCAGTGATGATGCAGATTTTCAGCCTCTTGGGCCAGTCTTGCTCCATTCTTTTTGTTTTGTACCTAAACAACAAGTGCAGCAGTTACTTTGCCCTAATACCTCCATAGAGACACACATAGTGGGACTTTCATGTTCATAATTGGCTCCTAGGTCTCCTTTATGCTTTTTCACCTTTTCCTCTGGTAACAAAGTATAGCCAGAAGGTGCAAGGCCAAAGTGATTCTCATTGCTTCCTTTTGGCCCTGGCAGGTTCGGTTCCCCTTTCTCTGGTCTCATCTAGTATACACTTCTTGGAAATTGGACCCTCGTCCAGATCTATTATTTCTCCCTTCAGGTCAGCCTCACCAAAACTAAAAACACTGAAACTGATGCAGTAGTTTCTCCAATTTTAACGGTGGCCAGGGATGCCAGGCTTGTTCAAAATCTGCCATCTTCAGAAAAAACAAATGCCAGTAAGGTTACCTTAGCAAGTGGAAAAGATTTACTGTATGAGCTGGTTTCAGAGGTGTTGACCCTTTTTCAGCCCCTGTTCCAGTGATCTAAGATTTCTTGACATAGTTGTTTCAAAAAGGGTCCAGTTTTTCTACTATCAAAGTACAGTTGGCAGTTATTTCCAGTTTTCATGTGGGACAGAATCAGACTTCTATCTTCTCCTTAAAGATTTCTAAGAATTTCTTGAAAGGAACCTTTCTTTTAAGACCTATTATCAGGGACCTTGTTCCCTTCTGCGACATTTACAGTCATGCTCCAGGCCCCTACTAAAGTTCCTTTCAACCCATTTCTTCAGTAGACCTGAAATTTCTTTATTGGAAAACTCCCTTTTTGATAACAGTCACATCGGCAATGATGATCTTGATGTTGCAAGCCCTGTAATGCAAACTTCCATATCTGTTTTTCAAAAATATAGAGTATCTTTGAGAACAAATCCCTGTTTCCTTCTGAAAGTAGCCTCTGAAGCAAATTTTGAGCTGACCATTAACTTTCCAGTGTTTTTCCTCAAAGTTCTTGAACAAAGGGGAATATACTTTACATTTGTTGGATCTTCATCATCAACCCACATTTTACTTACACAGGACAATGGGCATATGAAAGCCTGATCAGCTATGCCTTGCCTTCTCAAAAGCTAAATTGGGTCAGAGAGTTTCTAAAGTAATGCTGTCCAGGTTGTTGTCTGACTTTATTGTCTTTATATATAAAAAAAAAAAAAAAAAAAGAAATGGGGCTGACCTTACCTGGAAAGCAGTAGCTCATTCTATTAGAGCAGTGGCAAGCTCTACTGCCTTTTTGAGTTTGTGCTGCAGCGTCTTGGTCTACACTCCATACCTCTGTGTTGCATTGTGACTCCTCCATACTCAGGACTATACTTCATTGAAACCACCCTGGTTTTTTTTTTTTTGGTAGCCTAGGAACCTGTCTCAGTGATTTAATTTGATACAAAAGACAGCATATGGTGTGAAAGTTGTGTACTTACCATAACACTTGAACTGTGTTGTCTTGTTCCATCCGATTCAACATCCCTCCTTCCATCCCCCCTTCCTAAACTGTTGTTCTCATAGTCCCAGTTGAATGGTTGGACCTGACCTGGGGCCTTGTCTTTTGGACAGCCTGCTTCGATGTTACTTTTCATCATGTTCACTTTTTGTCAGAAAAAGGGGATTGGCCTAAGTCTGTGTTAATTTTTTTTTTCCTTGTAGGGGTTTTCAAACTGTAAGCAAACTCAATCTGAGGCAATCTGGGGACTAGAGGGAATTATCGGTAGGGGGAGGAGCCAGAGCCCTTTATCCAAGTTTCTAAAAAAGCACCAAGGTCAGATCTGGTCAGTTCTCGTAATCCAGCAGTTGAACTGAACTAAACAAGACAACATGGATCTATTGTTATGGTAAGTGGATGTTTCATTTTTTTCTAGCAGTTTGCCTAGAGTGGGGAGGATAGAACTTGGCCTGTATTGATAAGTTTTGGTTGAGAGATTGCTTTGAGATTACATTAACAACAGCTACATTCTAAATATTTAGTATGATATTTTGTATTGAGCAGAAAATGAAGATGAGTTGTAAGGAGGGTTGTGAGGAAGTCCCTGTAGTAGTATATGGACCAGTGACAAAGGTCATCTGTATCTCGTGGACTGTGTAGAGTAAGTTCTAAGTCTCTTGTTTAAAGTAAAACTTACAAATGCAGAGAGGTAGTCTGAGAGGATGAGGGGTCAGTCTGAGTGTCTGAGATTGTGATTAAGTGGATAATGAGGCAATATTCTCAGTGAATGTGTTTGTTACTGATGCCCTGCTAGTGGCTGAACAGGATCACTGGACCAGCACTTTCATTTGGCTAATAAAACAAACAAATAAATACAAAGGTTATTGTGAGGTCATAACTATCTTGCTGAATTACATTCACCTACACATTTATTTATTTCATTTTTCTAGTTCAGCAGTTGAGAATTTAGCATTAGGATAGTAATTAAAACTCTTGATGCGTCCAGTAGGTAATGAATTGTGAATGAGTTACATTCTGTGGATATAGGGTAGCATGTTGTGATCTCCACTTATATACTTTCTAAGAAATATGTCAAGATCAAAGCTTCCATGTTATGTCTAAAGTGATTCACTGTCTTTGTAGGTTTTATCAAAGTACTATATAAAGCAAATAACTACATTCATATATGTATTCATGTAGCAGGTGCAGCTTGCTACTATTTTATTAACTCAAATGATTTCATATACTGTGACTATCTGTTTTTCTTCTTGATTTTGTCCTAGCATTAATTTTGCAGATATGCACTTTGTGTTGTTTTTCTTGCATTTTTTCCCTTTTACATTACACAAGAAAATTACCCTTTACTCAGTGTCACTTTTCCTGGTTTCAGTTTTCAAACAGATATGGTTGTAGTTTCTAGACTTCCTTTTGTTAATTACCCTGGTATCAAACCCTTAAACTATCCTTTATCCATTCTGTTGTAGGCCAAAAGCTTGGAATGTGAGAAGCAGGGAGTATTTACCAAGGCAATAGAAGGCAATGTACGCTTAGGTCAGCTAATGGAAAAAGTCAAGGTAAGGCTGTTAATTTAAACATTTTTAAAGTTGATTGAATGGTCATAGTCTAGCATTGCATAGTTAAAGCTGATATCCTTCACTAAGCTATTGTTTGCACTTTATTGGTTATCATTTAACCCATACAAAAAAATCTTTATTTATTTATTTAACATTTGTTTACTGGGAAAGTCCAACTGAACACAGATCCTTTTTCAATGGAGGCCTGGGGAGAAACGCTCCATGAGTAACAGTAAATTTTAAGGCACGAATTACAATAATCAATAAAGTATAAAGTAAACAAAATGTAGTATGCATAAGAAAATACAAATTTGTTACATCATGACAACAAAACCTAGGCTTTGAGCATAGCTAGTATTGTTTGTAAAGTATGACTTATGTCAAGATATAAGGTTAAGACAGGCCAGTATGAATATAGCAATAACCCACGCCTGGGTGTGGTAATGCTAAATTTACCCACGGTTGGCGTGGTTTGGTCGAGGCAAAGCCCGAGGTACCAAACAAAGCCAACCGTGGGTAAATTTAGCATTACCCACACCCAGAAGTGGGTTATTGCTATTATACCATGACATTATTTAAGAAATGAAACCATTACTTTTCTTAAATAATGACATAGTATAATGCCTGTTTGCTGCCCTTCCGCAGATGTCTGGCATCCGCGGCAGTTCTGATGTACTGCACGCCTGCACAGTACATCAGAGCTGTGGGCAAAAGCAATGGAGAAAGCAAGATCTCCATTGCTTTTTTTTAGTGTTTCGCTATGTTAAATGAGTTTAACATAGCGAGACAGTTTTAAAATAAGCAACGGAGAACTGTCTCGCTATGTTAAACTCATTTAACATAGCGAAACACTAAAAAAAAGCAACGGAGATCTTGCTTTCTCTGTTGCTTTTTTTAAAACACTGTCTCGCTATGTTAAATGGGTTTAACATAGCGAGACAGCTTTAAAATAAGCAACGGAGATCTCCGTTGCTTATTTTAAAGCTGTCTCGCTATGTTAAACCCATTTAACATAGCGAGACAGTGTTTTAAAAAAACGAGTTATACTAATGGAAAAAAGTCCGGGCGTCCGGACCTTTTTCCTTTAGTATAACTCGATTTACAACGGGCATGCTGGCCAATCAGCGTGCACGTTTTGGGGGGGTCATGGTATAATAAAAGATTAAACACCGGGGAAGAAGATGGATATGGTTGGGGTATACTGTGATGCATCAGAGCATTCATGAGGGGTTAGTACAGAAACATCTTAAATCTTAGTACAGGAAATTTTAAATGTTGCAGTCTGAAACTGGAGTGCTGTGATATGACAAAGGAAATACTTCCAGTAATGTATTTAAAACTGTGGAAGTCTCTGTGAAGATTCCCCAGAGAAAAAAATAAATCCTGATTTTGATGCAGTGCTATCATGTACATTTTACCTGAGAAGGATTATTATTTCTTAAATGCCTGTGCATTTTATGCCTCCCTGTAGTGATGATTATAGGGTCGTGGCTGATTATAAAAAATAATACAACTGGACTACAAAAACTCGAGTTTAATGCTGAGCAGTCCCACTTCTACATTTGACCAATCGATAAGTAAATACAATGAACTAGAAATGATTCAGCTAGGCTTGATGTTACATTACAAAGATGCTACTGCCTTTATTTTCTGAAACATTTAACTGCTTCCAGTAGTGAAAAATGCCTTAGAAGTGTGTATATTATGAAAGTACCATGTAGATTGTAGATATGTATATCTATTTTTAAAAGTACACTGAATTTGAACTAAATCTGTCTCTGTGCTTGAGATATTCAGAACTCCTGCCATGAGGTAAGGAATGCTGATATGGCTAGGAGACAGAACTGATATTTTGTTTTTTCACAGTGAGATTTTAAATATTTTTGGGCAACAGTGAAATCTGTGCCACAAGAGAAAAGTGAGTGTCTCTAAATGGAACAGACTGGAATAGTGAGGAAACATTAACCCTTTAGTCGGCCAGATTCTCCTCATTGGAGCTGATTGCATATCAGATGAAAATATCTCTCAACTGCAGAGATTTTTACAGAATGTGCAGATTTTCGCCTCATATTTTTGGTCTGTTCCTCAATTTTTTTTGTCAAATAACTTGGATGATCTAAGGATTAAAGTCACTAGATAGTGACATGTATTTGAGTTTCAGACTTCATATCCTTCAGGAAATGTGTGCTAGCACAAATCCTGTTATTCTAGCAACTTTGTAAAATGTGTCCCTATTTTTGTTCCTTTGCCCACCCCCATTATGTTAGGCATCGTCCAGATTTTTTTTGCTGTAAGAGCTTGAAAGGTATGAAGAGGACTGGAACTGTCTGGAAAAAAAAACTGCCAGTTGTACATCTAGTAAACTTTTTTTGGACTAGATTTTGATTGATCTAAGTAGTCCACCTTGGTTGTGTGTGTCTCTTCATGCTGTTATTTAATCTGTTTTATAGCATGCTTGTATCTGTAGCTTTACATGTTGAAAATTGCATGGGAAAAAGTACAGAAGTGAGTTGAATCCCTCTTTATTTAAGATGAAGTCTGCAGCATGTGATTGAAACAAGCATTGCATATTCTCTCTGAGCATAGCACTTTTTGTTAATAATTTGCATAGGGATACAAGAATGAAGCTTACTGTTGAACATGATAAAAATGAAAGATCATTTATCAGTGTAAACCTTAAAAATATTTTAGTTTTTGTACTGGTTAGTCATCCATGCTTGATAACAGCTCTGCTTACACAGTGTACTTTTCATCATAAATGTAGTGGCTTTGCTTTTGCTTGGGGAATTACAGGTTACTCTGCTTGGTCTGCCATGATCGTGTGTGAATAAAGAGCTTTCTACTTTGCCTGTCTCTGTCACAACAAAAGTTTTTGTATTTAATGGCATTTTTTATTTGAATGTTCACATATTTTGGCTGGCAAATATTTATAGATATTGTACAGTGAAAAAAGTCAATATATTACTGTCAATTTTTTAATAGCATTTGCTGACAACTTTGGAAAGAGATGTACTCATTGTTTCTGTTGGTGTCTAGAGATAACTCAGCTGTTTTGGCAATAACACCTGCTGCTATGAGTTACGTACTGTAATATTTAGATGGTTGAGCTAAACACTGTGGAATTACACAGATACATAATGAAAGTATTGATTATGTGGTGGCAGCATAATTATATGTACATGACAAATTGTCTGGGTCTGAGTTTTAATAGACTGAAAGAACAGTTATGATCTGCTTAAGTATATGGAGTATAGTTGTTATGTACCTACCATAATGCTGGTCTTTGTTATCCCTAGTGTGTACACTTCAACTTGTGTAAATTTGCCATCAAGTGAATCTGACCTGCAACTTCAGCTTCTCCAGAAGCCTGAACTCCTTCCCTACTTCGATGATGCAGCTGTCTTCCCCCTCTGACTCTCAGATCGAGTTTGTAGCCTATAGTTTAAAAGGAACTATGCGGTAACAAGAAGATATGCAACAAAGGGACAGGTGTTAGGAGAGGTCTGCATGAAATGTTGTCGATATAAATTGTGTGGGAATTTGAATGGGTATGTAGGACAGGTTTTTGAAGTGGATGGACTAGGAATAATGAAGATCTAGTGTTATGGTAAGTACCTAACTTCCATATCTGATCTTAACCCATGTCTACTTTGTCTTGTTGGTCATAATCCTCAGCTACCAAGTCTTGAGTAGAATCATGACAGGATGCCCCTTAGAATAACAGCCCCCAGAGAAGGGCCTCAACTTACAGGTCACATTGAATTTGTAATGTTTTACAAGAGTATATATGATAGACCATCTTACAGCAGCTCAGGTGTTATCAATCATAGAGTTCTTGAATGCTGTAGAAGTTGCAACGGACCTTGTAGGATGTGCCTTGGTTTTAGATTACAAGGGTTTTGTTAACAACATAATATATATGTTATACAGCTGGATAACCATCTGAACAAAGTGACTTTGGAGATCGTCTGACCCAACTGGGAAGACGAGCAGAAAATAAAAAGTTGGTTATCTTTCCTGGTAGTTTCAGTGTGCTGCAAGCCTGTGAACATCCAACAAGTACAAGAAGTATTCCCTTCTACTGGAATACTAGTAAAAAAAGACTAGAATGCAAATAGTTTGGTTCAGTAGGAATTCTAAAGTGCTCTTAAGCATGAAAGAAGTTTGGTTCTGAAGGAGATTTGATCCCTGTGGAAGCCTAAAAAAGAAGGTTTAGAAGAAGGAATGTGCAGTTCAGAAGCCCATCATGCTGAGGTGATAACTATAGGTGCAACATCTTCCAGGAGAGATACTTTGTCAGATGAGGAGGCAAGTTCAAAGGGAGGATGAGGCAAAGCTTCCATTACAAAATCCCAGGGAGCTATGGGGTCTTTGACAGGAGGTCTCAGGAGCAAGGTGTATTTCAGGAAGGCTTTACCTACCTTTTGGATGACTAGAGTTAGAGAACTGAAACCATGGTGGAAATTTGAAATTGCTGCTAACTGGACTTTGATGCTGGAATAACTGGAGCCAGAATATAAGAGAGTAGTCAGAAATTGTAAAACTGAGGGAACTGGAGTAGAAAAGGGGTCAAGTCCCTGTACAAGTACTCAGATTGAAAATCACTTACATTTACTCTTCAAAGTTTATGAGTTGGAGGTTTCTGTGAAGCAAAAGGAATCTGGATTACCTTAGGAGGGAAGGATGGATCCATGGCTGTTAGTAGAACTGGAGTTACCATGCAGTCAGTTTGATGATGAAAAAGTCTGGATGAGGCTTGTTGGATGGGCAGGAGGGTAGAAGATTTGATCTGGGATCTAGAAGCCAAGGCTGTTTCTTGAGGTGAGACCCTAGCTTTGAGAAACAAATTTGTCTCAGTCAGAAGGGGGCTATGAAAATGGCTGTTGTCTTGCACAGGAATGCTTTCTGCTGGGACTTTGTCATTAGTGTTATAGAAGTAAAGCATAAAGAAGTGCAGGAGGCCACTGATAGACTAGAACATTCCACTTTGAATGTTCTTGTGGAGTGATTCTGTCAAAAAGCTTCTGCATTCGGTTTTGGCTGGAGATGCTAAAAGGTTGCATAAGTTTACCTCAAAACTAAAAAAATTCATCAATGCTACTGATAGGTGAGGAAGTACTTGGGAGGCAGCAGAATATATTTTCTGAGCCTGTCCACCAGGTATCTGTCCATTCTTAAATGTGCGTTGTAATGCACATTTTAGGTAGTTGGTCCATTTTGAAATGTGCATTGCCATCAGAAAGCGCTGTGAAGACATCACCCACTACTACACCTTCATGGCTTCTTGGCATTGGGAGTATGACCAGGTTCCTCCTTGCTTGTTTATATTCCATACAACTGACACGTTGTCTGTGTGGAGAGTGATCACTCCCTGTTGAAGTAAGTCCTGAAGAGCCTGCATTGCAACGAAGATTGCGTTCATGTTCAGGGTATTGATATGAAGATTAGCCTCTTTTTGGGTCCATATTCCCTAGACTGTTCTCCCCTCAAAATGCCTCATACACTAGAGAGGAGTATCTGTGTGGGTCTATGTTAGTTTATCTAATATCCGATTTGGTTTGTTAAACCTTTCTGACTGAAACCACAGTACAGTAGGGATTGGTGAATTTGCCCTTTTCCCACTGTAGTGCAATTTCAGAGTTGGTACAAATAATTAGCAGGGGGTGTGGGGGAAGTTCAGGGGGGGCTTGCCTCCCTGAAAAAACATTGCAGGTGTTGTTTGTGTTTATGTTTATTGACAGACTGAATTGTCAATCCCATGGTATTGATCATATGGGTTTTGACAATCTAGATGTTCAATACACTAACATAGACCCATCCATGATCACTATAGCCCTTGAGAAGGGAAGAATGAATGGTTGCTGTGTTGGAAGTGTGGAAGACTGGATTTATCAATCAGTATGACATCTGCACACTGAGGAGAACCAAATGGGTTTATTCATCACATCTACTGACTGGTATCATTGCCTCTTCAAGGTCTACTGTAACACCTTCATGTGAAGCCTTGTTTGGGGAACCAGTTGAATCAAGGCTGCCATTAAACCCAAGACTTTCATGATTAAAGATGCTGTGGGTAGGGAACTGAATATGAGTGAATGTTTAGAGATAGTGGCTCTTAGTGTTATGTGTTTCTCCTATGGAAGTTTGACTATTGTTAATCTTGTGTCCTGATAGCATCTCATAAATATTATAGTTTATGATGGTTCTAGCTGTGACTTTGTGGTGTTGCCAGAGATTTTACCTCATTTGTGTCTGTCTTTAGCCATCTCTGGCAACACCACCAACTTACAGTTTGACCAGTCCTATAAATGTGATGGTTCCAGATATGACTTTGAACAGACACTAATGAAGCAAATAATTTCTGGTGTTGTAGCAGCCAATAGCCTGTTTTCTAGGTATGAGAAGATGCGTAACCCTTTCAACTTCAGGTTGGCTGCGATGGCCAACATGCACTATATGAACCCGGGGGTGGGGGTTCTCTGGTGAGATCAAATGTCAGTGCTTGAAATTAGTAGTGATTGGCTCCTAGCTGGAAGTGAAGATATCTTCTGTCCAATTTGGTGATATTTATGTGGGGTTAGTGTCCTGAACATTAGTGCATCCAATCCCCTTCTTGTAAACATGGAAGTATGATTTGCATCGTGACCATCCAGAACTTTGTCATTTTTGTATAGTTAATTAATCTGCTTAATTCTAAAATTGGCCTGAGGTCCTCTGATTTCTTTGAAACTAAAAAGGATCTGGAGCAGACTGTAGACCCTCTCTAGAATGGTGAAGCCTCTGGGACTGCTCTTTTTTGAAGTAAATGAGCAGTCTCTTTTTTCAATACCCTCTCGTGTCAGCATGGAATATCTGGAAGGAACAAGGAGGGAAGATCTGGGAATCTTAAGAAAGGAATTAGGTAGATTAAATGTGATGCTCCTCACCCAGTTGTCCTGTGTGATGATTATCCATGAGTCCTGATAGAGACAGTCAAACACACACCCCCGAATTCCTCAAGAGAGGAGCAGTCAAGCAGTTCTTCAAGAATGCTGAGTCTGCTTCCCAGTGGTGGGGCATCTCAATTCTTCATTTTGTAGATCCCCTCTACCTTAGAAGTGTTGTCTGTTTAAGGGACCTCCTCTGACATGGTTTTCCCATCTGAGGAGGAATTGAAGGAATGTTGTGACTTTTTAATCAGAGAGCTTTGCCACCATTCTGGTTCATAAAAAATGAACTTTGAATGGTTTCAAGATGCAGTTTTAATGCACAAAGCATGTTTTTTACCTGTTCACATTTCAAAAGTTTAACTTTAACTTTTAGTTCAAAAAGGGAAGTCTTGTCATAAGGGACATTAATGAAAGATTCCTTAAAGCTATCTGTGAAGTCGCATAAACAGAGACTGGCATGGTGTGTCACTGCTATACCTGTGGCCACCGCTTTAACTACTCTGTTGAAAGCTTTTTGCAGTAACCTGATGGAGAAATTAGAGGCAATCAGCATAATAGCTATTTGTGACTCAGTCTGCTTACAACTGTTGGATGTGGCAGGTTTTCTCAAAAAGTCTAACAACTGCTCTGCAAGGTCTCTTTAGAACCTAGTCATACAGGTAGTTTGGTGCTCAAGGGACAAAGGTGCCCAAAGCATAGTCATGCTTCCCCATGCAATCTATAGTCCTGGATTCCTTGTTAGTAGGATGCACCACTGAACTTTTCTTAGACTGCCACAATAACGGAGTCCACCAGAGGACCTTTGCACTACTGGGGTCTGTCCTTACACAGTCTCAAAATTTTGTGTGGTTTTCTTGGTCTATGATCCTACCATGCCCTGTCAGCTACCAGATCCATCATGCAGAAGAAAAGGGACAGATATGAATTTCTTGAAGAAAACCTCCTCATCCAATGAAGGAGGGGGCAGTGGCCAAGTACACCTTTGTCTCATTAACTCAGTAAGATTTCACCAAATCTGGTGTCCTCAGAATGGTATTGTGGGGAGTCTTTCCCCTTCATTGAGTTCATTGTCAGGTGTTACTGATTATGTATGGAATCTATATGCCTGCTCTTTGAGAGGCTCTGGAGGGGAATTGTCCAAAACTCCCAAAGAATCATGGGGTTTCTGTTGGCAAAAAGACTTGAGACACTCAGACCTGATCTGTCCTTCAGGCTGATGATGAGAACTGAAGGCAACTTGGTGAATGGTGTTGAAGTATGGAGTTGAAACTGATAGATCCTCTCCTTCCTTTATCGATGAATGAGCAGTAAACCTGTTGAGAGAGAGAGAGAGAGAGAGAGACGTAAATACCTAAGTCTGCTACTAGGTGGTAGTGCAAACCCTTCCTTTCCAAGCCATACCCTCATTTTCTCTACATTTAGGTTAGGCTTTCCCCACTCTACTTAGTGTTTAGCTCCACTTTTTAGCTTAGCTTACTCTTTGGATTGGTTGCAGTCCACATTTACCCCAAATACAATTGTATCCCAGCTTTTCCTTACCTGTGCTGACTTGTTTACTTACTACTTAACTTTCCAGCTCCACTGATTGTTCCTATAGGCTACTTCCTCTCTCATCTCTTCCTGCTCCATTTGCCCTATGAGCTCACTCCACTCCCCTACCCTGCCCCATTTCCCACCTACCCCCAGCACCTCCACACTTATACTCTTCAGACCACACCCTCCATCATTGTCCAGTAGACTACCACCTCTTCCAAACACCTATTATCCAGTTACACTCCCACCTCATCAACACACCCCCACCCTCTTACACCCACCCCCTTAGCACCACACTAATCAACCATTCTATCCAAGATGGTCATGTCCCCCATCTATGAAAAAAGGCCTTCATTATACCTCTGCACAAAGGGGGTCACAATAATGATGTTACAAACTTCTGCCTTATTGCCATTCTATCTCCCATCTCTAAACTCCTTGAAAAATGTATCCATCTTCAACTACTTCCCTACGTTACCGACAATCACTTACTTACTTACTCCAACACAGCATGGATTTAGACATGGCCACAGTACCACCACTGCCCTTCCTTCCTTCTTAGAAATTGTTA
Organism: Protopterus annectens; assembly: GCF_019279795.1. Classification (NCBI taxonomy): domain Eukaryota; kingdom Metazoa; phylum Chordata; order Ceratodontiformes; family Protopteridae; genus Protopterus; species Protopterus annectens. Next base: position 274,736,710 of record NC_056742.1, on the reverse strand, counting down.
ACAAAGCCCATGGCTCTTGCTGCATAGTATCTACCTACCTCACTCCTTCTACTAAGTTTATTCTCTCAACCACATATATTATCCCTTCTCTTCTTTATGGTGCTGCACTTCTTACAAACCTTCAATCCTCTCTTAAGACAAAACTCTCCTCTTTCTATTACAAAATTACAAAGTTTGCCACAAGCCAAAAGTCCTGTACCCATCACTGTCTAGCCCTTCGTCAAATAAATTAGTTAGCGCTGCCCAATTATCTCTCTTTATTCAACTCACTCATGCCCACAAACTCATCTTCTCCCCCTCCCTCTGTCCCTCCCTATCCTCTACCTTCAAAATGCACCTCCCTGAATGACTAATAAGATCTAATGATCAAAACCTAGCAGAACTGCATAAAACTTACCCATCCCTCAGGCAAAAATCTCCTTTCCTTCACCCTCGCACGCCAATGGAACTCCCTACCTCCATCCATCCGTACCACTACAAACCTTTCTTCCTTTAAAAACTCACTTCACTCATACCTAATTTCTCATTGGGATTGCTACTGCTCCCACCCATCTTAATCTTTCATCTTAGTCTTCTTCAACTCCATACATGGTTTTAGCTGGTTCCAATCCATGTGCAAATAACTACTCTTGATTTACAATGTTAATACTTTTTATCTCAGATATTGTCTCTGTTAAATGAGATATTTTATCTGTAATTTCTATAACCTAAACATTCACTGTCATTTTTTTTAGAGATATGTTTAAATGCAATTTTTACTAGTATTTTTGTACTTTATATAACAAAAAGAAAACTTCTATTGTAATATTGTTTGTAATTTTGTCTGTAATTACTGTTTGTTTTTTGGAGCTTTTCTCCCCAGGACTCCATTGAAAATGGGTTCTTCTAGTCCCAATGGACTATCCTGGTTAACCAACTGCAAATAAATAAATAAATCTACATTATGGAGCTTTGTAAAGGTATGTTCAGAGGAGCAATTTGCTGATTCTAAAATACTTCTAGAATCCATCCCCTTTCAAAGTGCTACAGATGAATAAGCCAAGGCCAAGAATTGTTTTGTTGTGGTTGGTGGAATAAAAAGGTAATTGCATGAGACAACGACTTGGATATTGTCTGTTTTTTTTTTTTTTTTTGTTCTTTCTTTCTTCACCCAGTACTGCTTGACTGACATTCCATTTCTTCTCCCCACTCAATAAGCCCATTCTCCATCTGTGTGAGGGTCGGGAATGTTACCATCATCAGCAGGTCTGTTTTTTGTTTGGCCTGTGGTTCCAACCCTACATGCCTAGCTCTATGCTGTAACTGGTTGGGGCATAGGAATCTATGGCATACATTGCCCCTGGGCCTTTAATGGGTAGGCTTGGTCCTGTCTATCCAGCTCGCCCCAACCAGATGTCATCCTACCTGAGTCCAGCTATACCAAGGCTCCACTGGAGGATGTCAACATCCTTCCTTCTCCACAGGATAGGAACCTCTCATCCTCCCTCTAACTCCATCAAATGCCCAAACTGCTAATTAGACCTAACTCATCTGGATCATAGTCAGGTCTTTATTCCTGTATGCCACCAGAGCAGCAGAAGTAGTATGTTTTAACACAGGTTTTTCCTTTTGCTTATTTTTACAAGATATTCACAAACTGATCAGAGTTCCTAAAAAGTTTTGTTCTGTCAAGATAGTATCTAAGTTGTCTGTGAACATTCAAGGTATAGAGTATCCTTTCTCCCTCATTTTTAGTTTCTTAAAAGAAGACAGTTAGATAGCTTGGCCCAAAGTAAACTTGGGCACAACTTTATACATAAGTGAAGGAGTGGTTCTTAAAGAAACCCTATCTTTGTGAAAAAAAATGCGATAAAGTTAATCTACCGTAAGAGCTAGCAACTCGGATATTCTTCTCGCAAAGGTCAGAGCCTTTAGCAATACTGCTTTCCATGTTAAGAACCTCAAGTCAGCCTGATGAGCTGGTTCAAATGGAGCAAGAGTTAGTTTTTCTACCAAAAAAGATCACAAGGAGGAGCCACCTATTTCCATGGAGTTTTTGTATGCAACACTCCTTTTAAAATCATTAGAACATGAAATTGCATTAAAAGAAGGGGTACCATGGGCAGACATGTTGAAATGGCCAACAAACAAATCTTGACGGTGGAATGAGAGAGGCCGGAGAGTACCCTACTCACCCAAAATAATGCAGAACCAGGTTCTTTTATTGGCGCCAACTAGAAAACCTTTTCCACTTACTAATATATGATTTTCTAATAGCAAGTTTTCTTTAACATCTGCCACACATGCTCAGAAAAAAAACGTGCCTAAAAGGTGTTAAGAGTCTATCACTCAGGCAGTCAGTTGCAATTGTTTGAAGTTAGGCTCTAGCAAACACTCCTTGTACTGTATGAGTAGGTATAGTCTATGAGGAAGCTTGTGTTAATTACCCCTGGCCATTTTGAAAAAAATGGAGAACTACTGTTGCTTGGGCTAGAAGTGGATCACCACAATCACTTTTGGAGAGTTCTTCTAAATCTTCATAATGACCTTGGATGTTAGTGGAAAGCATACAGGAACAGTCCTGTCCAAGGAATTGAAAAATAATCTCTCTTCCAGGCCTTCTTTCATGGAGTCCCAGAGAATAATTTTGCCAACTGATTGTTGTGAATAGGGGCAAAAAAATCTATTTGTACGATACATGTAGAGTGAGATTCTGTTGAAAAGCTGTATCTCAGGCTAGCATGGCTATGTTACAGAGACTGAGGTCTGGCTCCCCCTGCTTGTTTATGTATCATATCACTGTGTTGTGGTATGTAAACACTTAGAGGTCCCTGGGATCATAGATGATTGAGAGAGATAAGAGCATTTGTAAGTACCAGCATCTATTTTATATGTATGCGTTTTGGTCAGTCTTTTCTGTTCCAAAGACCCTGCACTATTTTTCCCATTGAAACCACTCCCCAAGCAAAGTCTGAAGTGTCTGTTGTGACCAATTGTGCTAGGACTGGGAGGGAGAATGGAAGACCTAGATTCTGATAAATTTGGTGTCTCCACCCAAAAAAATATCTTTTTTCAACCCCCCCCCCAAATTGGACTCTGGAATGCCAGGGAAGTTGATTTTGGAACCATAGAAATCTAATATGTGAGATCTGTATGGTTCCAATGTCTGTATGATTTTGGAATCATACATATTTCACATACCATTAGCTCTTTCTCATGTGGAGTTTTGCAAAAGCTATCCTGAGAATCATAGATGCCATGAGACCCATAATCCTGAGAAATTCCCTTAATGAGACAGTAGTCGTAAGTGGAAAAACTAATAAATAGATTTAGATGTAGATACTCTTTCCTATGGAAGAAGCACTCTTTGAACAGAGGTTATCTAAGAGACACCCCAGGAAAACAATTCTGTGAGAAATAGTCAGACAAGATCTGTGCATGTTCTCCTGCATTCCTAGTTTGGGTAGGAAATCCCTTACCCAGATGAGAGATTTCTTGAAAAAGACTATGCAAAGATAAGCAAGTCGTCTAAATAAGGAAAACATGAATACCTTCCAATCTGCAGCAGTCTATCACAGGAACTAGGCACTCTGTGACTACTTCTGGAGCAGTGGATAGACCAAAACATAATGCAGAAAACTGATAATGTGATCCAGGCACAGAAAACCGTAAGAAGCTTATAAAATTTCTGTCTATAGGAACATGATGATATGCATCTTTTACATAAGGCCAACACAACACTCAAACTGGGGAAAAAAGGGTAATATGTTGTGAAGGGATACTGTTTGGAAACTGGTCACAAGTAAATATCCAGAAGTGGTCTCAAAAAATATCCTTCGTTGGCATCAGGAAGATTCTGAATAAAACTCTTCTAAATGAGAGGAAGGGGCAACTTCTCTCATCCCCTGAGCCAGCAGGTGCTAAGTGACAGGAGGGAAAAGAGGAGTTTGGTCTGGCAGATGGAGGGACTCCTTTGAAAAGAAGAGACTGACTCCCATTGCCATCTGTAACTTTGATGGATTACTTTCAGAACCCATCTATTTGAAACTGTCTGTTGCCAAGAAGAGAAATGGAGGTCCAGACTTTCTGAAAGGAATAAGGGTTTATCAAGATGGGAAGAGTGGGCAGAGTCTTGTAGATAGTCATTCAAACTTGTTAGACTGTCCTTTATTCTGTGGGTTCCTACTTTCTTTGTAGAACCACCTTGCTATTGTTTGTTTTAATGTTCGCTTACTAGCAGCTAGCTGAGTTTGTTTATTTTGCTTTTTAAAGAAGGATGTAGAGGTAGAATTAAATCCCTCTGCAAACTTGGATAAAAAAGGCTAACATCTTGTGAAAGATTCATTGAATCTCCTTACTTCAGGCATCACAGTTTTAAGGATTTCTGCAACACATGGTCCAAAAACTCATTCTTTATCCAAGGGAGAGTTAAAAATCCATTTTTTCTGGAAGGTTTTGAGAATGCAGCCAAGCAAACCTCCTCATAAGCAGCCATTGAGGATGCATCAGCAGAATCACATTTCAAACAGTGAGTAACCACTTCAGGCACAGCGGCAACTAAGTTGCACAAGGCAATTTTCTCCTCAGAAGAGGAGTCAACAAGCTTGACAGTTGAGAATTCCAAAAAAAAAAAAAAAAGGTGTTGCAGGAGAATAAACTTTTTCCCAAATATATCAAAAGCTTTCCCAAACTTGTCAGAAGTAGAAGGATTAGTATTAACCAAATGTTTAGCAGCAGTTGGGTTATTAAAGCAATAGCTGCTGGGTCTGGTCTGGCATGGGTGTGTAAAACATAGGATTGAGGAACTTTATCCAATAAATCTGCTTTGCTGGGCACAGCAAGCTGGCTGTCAGGCAAGTTACAGGTAGTGACAAAAACATCCACCACTGCTAAAGAACAAGAGGAATTTGGAGTACATTTTGGAAAATCCAGTTTGTAATAAATCATAATATTTCTGCAAGGACTGCGGAATATCATGTTCCCACTGAAACAAGTGATTCATTCTGAAAATAGTTTTAGAGAAAGAATCCTTCAAAGGGACTGGCCAAAGCTAGAGATCTTGAGGTTTTTTTTGTTTGTGGTAGTGTTTTCCCACCTTGCGACTCTTTTACTGTTGGTACTGTTGTCAGTTATTGTTGTCTTTGGTGCTTTGTGGTAGCTAACTATGTCTAAAGATTCTAAGGATAAGCCCTCGGGCTTCAAGAAATGCTCTAGGTGCAGCTATAAAATGTCCATTACCGATGGACATTCTGTCTGTGTGTATTGTCTGGGAGCAATCCATCTCCAGGAGTAATGCAGTTTCTGTCATGCGTTTAGTCTGAGAGTTCTTTAGGAAAGGAAGAATATGTTGATTTTGAAGGGACTTCTGAAACCCTCCTTCGAGGAGGGTCTGGAAACTGCTTCCAGCTCCAAGACAAAATCTTCGAAATCTAAAAAGAGATCTCCGGCTCCATCAGTCTCCTCGGAGCCACCGGAGAAAATAGCAAAGTCTGCTTTGACATCCTCGGCTCCATTGTCCTCGGGGCCGCAGGAAGTGTCTGTGGTTATGGAACCGGCATCGGCTCCAATCATTTTGGAACCTATTCAGAGCCAATCGCCTAGCATTAGCCCAGCATCACCTCCTCACAGGTCCGCTTCGGAGAGGAGGTCTTGATCTCCCTCTCTATCCTTAAATTCCTCCCGGACCTTATCAGATGTGGACGTCGATAGAGTGGTGCAGAGACTCCTTCAGTCACCGGTTTTGACTAAATTGACCCAGTCGGCTCCGGAGCCCATCCTTCAACCTGCTACGATACTTCCTCCTCCGAGATTATCTCAGCTTTTGGAGCCGGAGTGCTCGGCTCCGTGTGATGTCCTTAGGTCAGTTCCGACAGCCCCTCCTGGCTTATCGGTGCCATCCACGGGATTCAGGACTCAGGATTCTTCGGTTGGACCCTAAGGAGAGGCTTCGGGACACCTATCAGTTCCTAGTCTCCCTCTCGGTGCTTCAGTGTGGGGAAGTCTGACTCCTGTCGTGGTTTTGGAGGCTGGTCGCTCCTCAGACTCAGGGGGACCAGCCTTTGAGGCCATGTGGAGTGCGCTGGCCAGGTTGTCAGCGGCATCATGTGGGTCAGTGACTCTGTTCCCTACTACACCAGTGCAGGTCTCTGATCATCATCTATCTCTAGACAGCGGAGCCCCAAGGCCTCAGGGTACCCCCATGAGTGGTCCCCACATTTCTGAGGGCCCCTCAGAGTCCTTGCCTGAGGAGCCACCCAGAAAGAAGACGTGCAAGAGGAAGCACATAGATTCCCAGGATGAGTCTCTCACATCAGACACCGACCTCGAGGAATCGGAGGGGTCCCCCAAGTCATCCTCTGAGGATGTTTCTTTCTCTGACATCCTATAGATTTTGAAACAAAGAGGTGACTGGCCATCCAAAGCCCCCTCCGAGGAGGAGTCAGTCTTCCTGAAGGCCTTTGGTGCTCAGCCCTCCGCCTCCTGGGTATCTCCACCTTTTGATAAGCTTCTGGATTTGGTCTGTCGAAGGGTGTGGGAGACCCCTGACTCTGTGGAAGTAGTCCCCAGGAGACCCAATAAATTTTTGTCTGCTCCTCCTAGTAAGGAATTTCTGTCCAAGTGAGTCCCTGTGGATGCCATGGTGGTGGCAGCGGCCACTCAGAAGGAATTAGCCAAGACTTCTTCCACCGTCCATCCTCATAACAAGGAGTCTAGGACCATGCACCGGTACGGGAAGTGTACCTGTCTTCAGCGACCTTTACCTTCCGGTCACTGAATTATTTATCTCACTTTACACGGCTCCAGAGAGATCTCCTCAAGGATCTTGGAGATACTCTCATGGGTAACGTTTCTGAACCGGTGACCCAGATGGTTAACGCTCAGATGTCTACCCTCAATTCCATCGTTAACTTCTCCATGAGGCTGATCTCATATGCAGCCAATGGAGCGAGCAGGGCAGCAAGTTCAGGAGTTGCTCTTAGGAGACAGGCCTGGATGCACCTTTGTCATTTCCCAGAGGCCTTCAAGTCTTCATTCACCGATGCCCCTTTCGATTGTTCCTCTTTGTTCGGAACCAAGGTTAACGACACCCTCACCAGGTGCAAGCAGGAGAGAAAAACTCTGTCTGCTGTAGGAGTCCATTTTTCCCTTGCCTCTAGGCCTTATTCCAAGGCCCAGAGGAGTGGCAAAATGTGGTTCAAGAAATCACAGATGTTTTTTCCCGGTGCACAAGGTGAGCCTCCCTCCAGAGGCAGAGGAGGGGGTGATTATTCAGGGAGACACCGCCCTAGAGGCAGTGGAAGCCCCTGCAACTCAGGAGACCGCGATTCCTTTCGTGGTTCTCACCGCCGCTCCTGATGGGAGGCCCGACTGTGCATTTCCGGAGCCAGTCCGGGGTCGAATCTCGTTATACCCGGAGGCCTGGCAAGACATCAACCAGGACCAATGGGTTCTACGAATAATTTCCGAAGGATATGTCATCCCCTTCTCATCAGATCCCCCTCCAATCAAGAAAATCCCGGATGTTCCACCCAGTCAAAGGGATTATGCAGCTTCAGAAGTTTCAAAGCTGCCAGAAAAAGGAGCCATCCAACATGTCCCCTCAGACCAGATCGGATTAGGGACTTACTCAAGATTCTTTTTGGTGCCGAAAAGGACAGGGGACCTGAAGCCCATATTAGATCTCAGTCAATTGAACACCCACATGCAAAAGTCCAAGTTCCGAATGGTCACATTGCAGTCTATTCTCCCATTGTTGGGAAAAGAAGTGTGGATGTGCTCCATTTACCTCAAGGATGCTTACTACCACATCAAGATGGACAGAGCATCCAGAAGTCACCTATACTTTTGGCTGGGAGCCAGTCATTTTCAGTTTTGAGCCCTGCCCTTTGGTCTCACCACAGCCCCCAGGGTGTTTATTAAATGCATGGCAGTGGTGACTGCTCACTTGAGACATTAGGGATTCCAAGTGTTTCCATATCTGGATGACTGGCTCCTTACTGCCACCACCAGGCATCTACTAATTCAGACCAGGGACGCTACTATAAACCTATATCAACAGCTGGGCATCACATTGCACTGGGAAAAATCTGCCTTGTTGCCCTCACAGCGTGTCACTTTTATAGGCGCAGAACTAGACACCATCCTCATGCGGGCATTTCTACCACAGGAAAAAATCAGAGCCCTACAACAAGTTCATGCCTTGCTCCCTCTGAGAAGAGCAAAGGCAAAATGGGTCCTCCAACTATTGGGGACAATGGCTGCAACAATTATGTTAGTCCGTCTGGCAAGGTTACATATGAGACTCCTTCAGTGGCTACTTTTTGCCCAGTGGTTTTTTCAATGTCTTCCACTTTCTTACCCTATTCTACTCACGGACAGGTGCAAACAGGATCTCAATTGGTGGCTTTGCACCGACAACCTGAATGCAGGAAAGCCCTTCGTTCCTGTGCCCCCGATTGCCACGGTGACCACGGATGCCTCCCAGATGGGGTGGGGGGGCATTATCTAGGCAGGACAATCCAAGGCATGTGGCAAGAGCACAAGATGCATCTGCATATCAGTATTCTGGAGATGAGAGCTGTGCTACTAGTGTTATAAGCACTTCAGAGCTTTCTTCCTCTCGGGACTATTGCAAGCCACTCAGACAATATGTCAGTGGTGTGATATCTGAACAAGCATGGAGGAACCAAGTCCCATCCCCTTTGCAGAGAGGCCATGCGAGTGTGGCAATGGGCAGTGTCTTCCCAATGTTTTCTGGTGGCAACGCACATTCTGGGGAAGTCCTATGTGATCGCAGATAGGCTAAGGAGAGCTATTCTGATGCCTTATGAGTGGTCCCTGAACTGTCAAGTTGCAGAACAGATCTTCCACAGGTGGGGTCAGCCTTGGTGCGACCTCTTTGCCAGCCCCCTCAATGCCAAATGCAGCAGCTACTTCACGTTGATCCCCCCTCCGGGCGAGTCATCCAGGGACGCTCTAGTCCACGATTGGCCCTCCAGTCTACTATATGCCTTCCCTCCGGTTCCCTTGCTGTCAAAGGTTATTCAGAAAGTGCAAGCCTTGGGAAGCAGAATGATTCTGATTGCTCTACACTGGCCTCATCAAATTTGGTTCCCCTTTCTCCATACCTATCTCATGGACTCTCCTTAGATTCTGGACCCACAACCAGACTTACTGACACACATGTCAGGGCAGCTCCATCCCTCTCTTCGGACCCTCCAGTTGACAGCCTGGCTACTCCACTTCCGTCATTAGGCTTCATCATTTCTCATCGGAGGTGGTTCATATTTTATCTTCCTCTCATAAGTCCTCCACCAAGAAGATTTACTACAGTAAATGGAAGAGGTTTTCAATCTGGGCTCATTCTCAAAAGATTGACCCTTACACTGCTCCAATTTCGTCTTTATTGGAGTTCTTGTCTATGCTGTTTAATCAGGGTTTAGCGGCCGCAACCATTAAAGTCCAATTGGCGGCGATTTCTACCTTTCATGTCGCAAACAAGCCTAGTCTGATGGCTCATAGACACTCTGTAAGGCTTTTCTGAAGGGCACTGTTACTTCGTCCTCCGGTATCAGAACCTGTCATGCCTTGGGATTTAAACTTTGTTCTACCGGCTCTTACTTCATTCCCCTTTGAGCCTGCATCCACTTGTGATTTAAAATTCTTAAGGTAGGTAAATTTAGCCTATCAATGTATAGACAATATGCTAAAAGATTACATGTTTGAAGGTGTAATAGATTTTGAATTATACAAATTTCTCACTGTGTATAAGCCCAGAATAGCTACAAATGTCTACGTTCGTTTTGTGTCAATAAAGCTGTTGGACAGAAGTTTTGGGAGTTCTTTTTGACTGATTGCACTCCTTCATTGACTTATTTGGTTTCCTTGAGTGCTTTCCAGTGTTTCTTCACCTGTTTATCGTGCTTGGGTCAAGAAAGAACTCTAAAATTAGAGCGGAGCGTCATGAGTTCTGAGGGGCAGGAAGAGCTTGGCCAATCGAGGAAACTGATTGGCCAACTCACGGAACTCATAGACTTGTTAACGCCGCTCTGCCATAAACTGTTGGTGAGCCAAACAAGAGCAAGTGGAGTGGAAAACGGAACCGAAGGGTTACAGTTCCATAATAGTAAAAGAAAAAGGGAGCTTATGGGCGAGGAGGATGACGCCGGCGACTTTTCTTGCGATACAGGAACTAATTTTAATCCACTTCAAACTCCACACATTTTTGGTGCTGAATCTGAAGGGGCTGAGGTAAAAAGCGAGACCCGTGGTGACGTTGGGGCTCGACCTAAGAAGCCGACTTTGTTTGGTTCAAGCACATGTACTGTTTTTTCCAATGGCGTTACTACTTCTGACTGGTTAAAAAAAGATTTTGTGTTTGGTATGGACACTTGTGTGGGCTCAAAGCATACAGAAGGGAAGCCTTACCTTTTCAAATTAGATAAACTAAAAGTTTTAATGACAAAGTTTAAAATTTTAAATATTGAGAATGCATACTTGAGAGAATGTGTAAAGAAAGAAGTTGTCCCTAAAGGATTACGAATATGCAAATATCCGAATAATGTTTCAGTCGGATCTATTTTTCATACTAGTTTGTTAAAAGTTTTTAATCAGTGTGGGTTAGACATTGTTAAACTCATAATTGAAGAAAATGAGAGAAAACTAGTATGTTTGGGCAAGGAGATAGATGAGCTAGATATTTGTATTAAGGATGATTTAATACATGGTATAAGGGAAGAGAGAAATAAATACTACAAAATTAGACAAGATATTGATGAAAAATGTAAGCAAGTTATGCAAGGGAAGCTTGGTAAATTAAACAGGGACATCTCAGAATATGAAACTGGCAACAATTACCCTAAACCAGCTTTTTCTAAGAGGGACTCAAACGGAAATAATAGAAAATGGAATAAACATGATGCTGTTAATAAGGATTACAGAAATGAATACAATTATGAGCAGGAGTTCCCCCCACTAGAAAGGGAAATAGATGAAGAATATAGGCCTCAAAATAGAAGGGAAAATTTTCACATGGGTGGGGAGAAGGGGTGGTGGGTGTGGATGACATTAAAATTGATAAAGTTAAACACACCTACAAAGATTTTTCTATTTACAATTATGGTAATTTTAGTATAAATGAAGATCATTTTAATCTACTTAGCAAAGGATTTAAATTTATACCCTGTAATAAGGGTGACACAACCACCACGATTTTAGATATAAAGCTATTTATAAGGAAAATTAATTTAAGTATTTTAGTTTCCAGAAATGGTTATGAGAACGAAAATAACAAAGTAGGATTGAGAAGGAAATCTACTTACAATCCATTACTACCACAGTTAAAGAATTTCGAAAAGATTTTAGAAGAAGAGACTAGACTTACACAAATGAAGAATAAGTGTAAATATAATAACAATTTAAAGAAGGGGGAGAAAGAGGTGTTAGTAGAACTAATGAACAATACTTCTATTAGAGTAATGAAGCCAGACAAGGGTGGGGGGATCGTAATAATGGACAATATTATTTACGAAGGGAAGATGAACATGATTCTTAGGGATGAACACAAATACACAGTTGTTTCAAAAAATGAGGTAAATTTAGCCTATCAACGTATAGACAATATGCTAAAAGATTACATGTTTGAAGGTGTAATAGATTTTGAATTATACAAATTTCTCACTGTGTATAAGCCCAGAATAGCTACAAATGTCTACGTTCGTTTTGTGTCAATAAAGCTGTTGGACAGAAGTTTTGGGAGTTCTTTTTGACTGATTGCACTCCTTCATTGACTTATTTAAATTTCTTAACTTGGAAGACTGTCTTTTTAGTAGCCATCACGTCAGCCAGACGCATTTCAGAGCTTCAAGCCTTATCAATCAAACCCCCTTATTTGATTTTTCATAAGGACAGGGTTTCTCTCAGGCCCAACCCTTCCTTTCTTCTCAAAGTGGCGTCAATCAGTAACCTTAATCAATCTATTGAGTTGCTAGTGTTTTTTTCCCCAGTTCTCAAACTAGGCAGAATTTAAATTTCATCAATTGGATGTACACAGAAAATTACGTTTTTATCTGCACAGAACCAAAGACCTCAGAAAATCTGATCAGTTGTTTCCTTTTCGGAAAACAGAATTGGGTCTCCTGTCTCCAAAGTCACACTCTCCAGGTGGATCGCCAGTTGCATTTTTTTCATTTATTCCTCAGAAGGTAAAGATTTACCGTTCCTGGTGAAGGCTCACTCTACTCGGCCCTTATCTGCATTTACCAAGCCTATCAGGCCAGATTGTCTATGAATGATTCATAGGTTCATAGGTTCATACTAGGCTATCTGCCCGAGGGCATTTATAAGCCTAGCCCATAGCCTTTAGTATGGGGAACTATACCCATTATTTTGCTGTGCCTCTGTCGAGCAGTGACACTGAGGTAATCCCTGGGGTATATCTGCGATCTCCCATCCATTGGTCAAGATTTCTCTTGAACAAGGCCAGCGAGGTGCTCTACCTCACATATACCGGGATTTTATTCCACAGCATAGGGAGTCTTTGGGTGATGAATCTATCCCTCCAGCTGTGGCTCTGATGGATCTGATATTTGTGCTGTGGCTACTTGGGCATCTCCTCACACCTTTGTTACTCATTACAAGTTGGATGTGGTATCTAGGGGCAGGTCTTTCTTTGGTTCCACAGTACTCAGGAATATTTTCCACTGAGCCTCCCAGTATTTAGGTGCTAGGGACGCTGTCCCATGGGTAAGAATGTAGGCGAGATTGGACTACTTAACATCAAAAAGTTATGTACTCACCATAACGATCGATGTATGTAGTCCATCTCGCCTCACATTCTTAATTACCCCCCCTCCTTCCCCCTTCCTGGAGGATTTGGAGGTTAGGTCTGGTTTCAGAGCTCCCTTCATTCTTGGTTTGTTCTTCCTTTCCTTGGGTGTTGTTATGCATGGAGAATGAGTGCTGGTGTTCGCAGCAAACTAGATCTGGGGATATAGAGCAGTGCAGCGTGGGATACCATCTTAGCCCAGCCAATAGAAAGACTTCGAGCTAGAAAAGTTTTAGCCGAGTCGGAGCCGACATTCGGCTCTGAACCCAAGGGTAAGAATGTGAGGCGAGATGGACTACATACATTGAACGTTATGGTGAGTACATAACTTCTTGTTTTGTAATGTTTTATGTACTCAACAAATATTCACCTGCTCAAATACCTCGTTCAGATTTGAACCAAGATGTTATGCTGACTGTGATACCAGTAATTCGGTTTACTTGTCTACCTGTGATACATGCACTTGTTATTATGTGGGTAAAACCACTCAGAGGTTGAAGGAACGTATTAGTAAATATCTCTATGAAATACGTAAAAAGAATGATATGAATGCCCTGGCCAAGCATGTGATGATATTTCCAGAACATCAGTTTCTTTTTAGAGTCCTACAACCAGTGTTTGTTAGTGTTAGAGGGAGTGATACTAATAACTTTCTTGAACAAAAAGAACTTCATTGGATTTTGAGGCTCCAACACATAAATATCCAGGGCTGAACAATAGTGTTTGTATTAAGCCTGTATTAAAGGGACGCAGGCTGAAGAAAGTTTAAGTTTTGTATTTTGTATCTTTAAATTTTAATTGATTTGTATCGTTGCAGGCTGCTGATTGGTTGTCTTAATATATTTAAACTGATGGTTTTTACTTGTTTTTAGAAGAAATGATGAAGTGCACTTGATACAGAAAAGTGCTTGTCTTGGTTCTAATTAAAAGTTTTTATCGCTGTGGCTGTCCTACTGGTGTTTTATTATCTTTTGTGTCTATTTTCCAGTTGGGACACTTGGTTTTTGTTGGTGATTTTGTTTTTATTGTAATCTAGGATTTCATCTGAACTTACAGAAAACCTCCTCATTCCTTCTCACAGGAAAGTATTTCTAGGATACTTTCTGGATACATCCTTCATTAGGGCCTTTCTCTTGCAGGACAAAATAGATCTTTATAATGAACATTTTCTGTCATTTTCCAACCATTCTTTGACTTTGGCCATATCCTAATGCTGCCTTTTCCCTCAAACCTAACCCTACACCTTATGTTCGTAAACACCTTTCAGTAAGACTTGCCACTACACAAGACATACTCGAGCACACAAACATTCACAAACACATGCAGACAGTACATCTATCCTGCAACCTAACCCTGACCATAAACCTAAAATGTGAAAACTCACACACAACATACAACACCTGTCCTTCACTCATCCCTGAACCTAACTATGACCCACATACATGCGCGCAAACACTCACACCCCTCCAACTCCACTTACCTGTCTCAACATTACACACCATTAACTTTTCCACTACTCCGCTATCAGCACCATTGATATTACTCCACCCCATGCGTTTGACAAAGAAATGGCATTCATCAAAATACAAGATAACCATATGTGTGTGTGTGTGTGTGTGTGTGTGTGTGTGTGTGTGTGTGTGTGTGTGTGTGTGTGTAGATATATATATATATATATATATATATATATATATATATATACACACACACACACACACACACACACACATATACATACACTCACGTGTGTGTGTGTGTGTGTGTGTGTGTGTGTGTGTGTGTGTGTGTGTATATATACTTCAGTAGACTGAAATCCCACTTACTAGACTTTCAAAAGACAGAGAAGAAAAACCTGAAACTTCAGAAGACTGATCTCTTGGAACACTGATAGAATACTACAGATAAGTAACCGCTCACCCAACTCCGCAAACACACTAACACCGTAGCAAAAAAAACCTACCCATGTGGGGGGGGCCTGCACCTCCCCACCCCTCCTAGCTAAATATACCAACTCCCAGATCTCACTACTGCAGATGTAAGGGGCAAAGGTCAACATACTGGCCAAGTAGTTACTTACCCATAGTGATCTGTTGGTGTTCCAAGTAGTCGGTCTTCTGGAGTTTCAGGTTTTTCATGTCAGTCTTTTGAAAATCAGGTAAGTGGGATTTCAGTCCACTGAAGTAGACCCATATACTATGTAGATGCATAAATATATATATGGGTCCCCTTCACATGGTCGAAATTTCAGAATGTCGAAGTTCATATGACCGAGACCATATGATCGACATTTGAAATGTCAACCATGCAGCACCGGCATCTAAGTACAGTGCAGAATGGAATGATTTCCATCTTCCGCACTGTAGTGCAATCTTGGAGTTGGTATATTTAAGTTCCGTGGGATGTGGGGGGTGCAGCGTGAAGTTAAGTTTTTTGTTGTGTTTTTTTTTTTTTTTTTTATTCAGTGGTCGACATTTTGAATGTCAATCATATGGTCTTCGACATTCTGAAATGGCAACCATATGACATACATCCATATATATATATATATATATATATATATATATATATATATATATATATATATATATATATATATATATATATATATGTGTGTGTGTGTGTGTGTATGCATGTGCATACATATATATACATGTACATGAATATAAATAACAGTGTTTAGTCTCTCGGAGGGATTCCCTGTGGAATATCACAGATTGTGGTTACTGCATATGAGTATTGTTAAAATTTATAGCAGAATGCAAAATGTAAACTATTCTGTTATACTGTGGGATTGCTGCAACAGAGCCAGTTACATGTCACCTGTACAGAACACAAACTATAAGCTAAATGGCTACATGTAACACACAGAATGTTATTTATCTTGCAACCTGTAACCAATGCAATGGATATTATGTAGGCATGACATCCATCACATAGACTCAGGGATCGTCTACAAATTTATGACATGACATAGGAAAGAACAACCCCTTTGGCTGCATTGCCATGTGTTGTTTGTTGTGGCATGATTAGATTTCAGGTTTTTTTGGTTTTATTGTAAACCAAATAGAATAGGAGAGAATAGGTACAATAGAGAGAAAGATTTTTGAGTGAAAGGTGAGATTAAAAGAAAAAAAGCCCACATACCACCACTGCAGTTTAACACTGCAGTTGCCCTTTTAGCCCTTTTAGGATATCCATGATATGATGATTATATGAATATCTTATATATTATATATATATACCTTGTTTTTTTATTTTTTTTTTTACATTTTCATTAACTTAGTGCAGTATTTTTACCTATTCCATGGCATATGGCATAGTTGCTAATAACCACTGTGCTATATGTTGTGGCATTTATGCAATACCATTATTTGGGTTATAATAATATATTATATTAACTAAGTATTATAAACTTATACAATTTTATAATACTAGTAAAGTAATTGTAGGCTACATATATAATACATTATATGCTTTATTTTATATTATATATTAATGTGAATAATTATAATAATTATTAGTGAATGGCATTGATTAATTAAGAATCTTTAAGAAAGGTAAGCAGTTTCTTGTCTTCTAAATGCTGGATTTCACACAAACTGACACTGCTGATGATGCTATCTGTTTACTTATTGCTAGAAGACAAGCAGGTTTCTTGCATCACAGACCCTTTTACACATTCTAGAAGCAGGCACTGCACTATAGCAACACTAGTAACATAACAAAACTGACAGTTTTACTTGAATAAAATTTATGACTACAGAATTTTTTTTTTTTTATCTATTGTTTCAAGCAAGTTACAGTAACACAGTGTTATCTCCAAAGTATGCTCCATAAATAAGGCTCCATGTATAGGTGCAGTTTCCCCAGTTCATTGGCTCGTCTAAACTAAAAATACTTATAACACTTTATAAATGCATTTATTAACAGTGCGCATCAGTTAAAAGCATATTTGACAATATATCTTAGTAAATGAAAAAATATGTTTATTTCTTGATATCAGTTGAATGACTGCTCATAAGAACTTTAATGACTGATTTCATATCCATAATGTTATAAAGCATATTAGTGATTAGTGTTCTTTTTACTAGAAGACAAAAGAGTAGCATGTAGTTTATTTTCTCAGTGTGAAAGAGGACTATTCAGCTTCTTGAAGTGCACTCACACATTCCTTTACATAGGCACTGCCAAAACCCATAGACTAAACATACTGTTAAACTAGATGGCACAAGGCTAACACAGATAATTCCCAGTGTTACTTTCTGAATTACCAATAAATATATTCCAAGAGGAAGTGATCCAAAGTGAAATAATCCTAATAACCAGAAAAAAATTCTTGGAATATGGTTGCAGAGCTTTGAAAAAATGTCCTGGCCTGTTTGATTATGAGAGGCGATTGACAGAGAGTCTAAGCTGCAACTCCCATAGTAGTCTAAACTAGTGTTATGGCTGAGCGATCTTAAATCACTTTGCAGTTCCATGATTGTAATTACTACACAGTTTGATGAGCCATGAGATGGACTGTAAGATGCCAGGTTCTTTGAAGCTAAAACAACCTCTGAGCAGTCAGAATTACATCCTGATTTGTTTGTGTCAGTGAGCCTGGCCATAATGTTAGTGTCATCTGGCAGTCCAGTAATTCTACCTTCACCAGCTTGTGTTTCATGACGACAGAAAGGGCAATTTATGCAGTGTGAGTCAACTCCTACATCAGACATTTTAGCTAAACATATGGCACAAACTCTGTGAAGACAGTCCAGGATTTTTGGCTTGCGACTTTGAGCATTGTACCTCTGGTAACATATTTTGCATTCCAGTTCATCGTAAAGCAGATTCTCTTCTTCTTTATAAGGACAGCTCATTGTGAATCCAGAAATATTGTCTATGAAAAAGATCAAACATAAGATGAAAATGAGTGGTTATGTATTACTTAAGTTAAACGACCGACTTGTAAGTAGACTCAGACAAACTTCAAGCCTGTTGTTGTAGAGGAAGAGCTTTTACCTGTAGCCCTTATGTGACTAGGGGATACACTTTTGGGTGGGTGGCTGTGTGGTGTGACAGCTGAACAGCTGGATCCAGGATGTGTTGTCCCAATGGGAGATAAATAGATATTTGTTTTCTTTTAATATGGGCACTGGGAGAATAACACCTGTAGTTCATTTTACTCAGCAAACATATGCAGATGTCCCTCATTTGTATTTTAAGAAGAGAAACATAGGTTGGGAAGAATTTAGAAAATCTTCTCAGCCCTTCAATTTGATTACATTAAGGGCAGTTCCATCCATCATTTGTCTGCTAATATGGAATATATTGCCATGTAGCAAGCATTTGCTGGGTCCCAAAATGCCATGTTAGTGGAAGAAGGCACTCTAGACTTTTTACATAGATGCAGTGTCATTCACTGAAATGTTTCTTTAGTGAAAGTGTGAATTGAACACATATTTTGGTTGAGTCACAATTCACAGAATGTGCAGAGTTGGACTTGGTGCAAAAACATTGGACATTGGGGTTTAGGGAGTTTTTTCCCTTTCCCCCACTGTTGTATAATCTCAGAGTTGTAGATTGTGGGGCACAACATCCCACATCAAGGGGTGCAGGGGACTCGCTCTCTCTTTTCTTGTTTTGACTGAATTTGCAATCAGTTACATTTTCCTGGTTATTTGACTGTCAATGATAGTGATGTTTGGGGATTAATATAATTAAGATTATATTATACAAATATAGATTTATCCATATAATTACAGATATAGACATAGATGTAGATAAGTACACATAAAAATGGTTACTTTGGTGTAATGTTATCATACAATACCCATTGTTAAATATTCCTTTACTCAAGCTTTAAAGGCGATTGAGTGATATTTATAGTCCTGCATTGTTCAAATATTTAAAGCAGATGTATGAAATTTGCTTCTTCTCCTGTATGCAAATACAGGAATTGTGAACGAGTGGCACTGTTTTTCACATCCATGAAGCTTGCAAAGAAATGACCTGATAAACTGTGCAGAGCTGAAACAGTGTAAAATTAGCTAAAACATTTATAATAATTTCTGCATCTTTTGCACATATGTACCTGCTGCCTATGTTCATAAATTCCTGAGTAACCTCATATATTTTGGTAGTTTGATGGTAACTGCCACTCTGAACTAATACGCTTTAGAGAGAACTTGCATGTACTTGTCAGCCCCACTGGCTAGCAGCTTAAAGCAAGTTTGCCAGTAGTCTTACTTTGTGGGTATCCTTTTATGGATACCAGTTTATGGCTTTTATAAGTATGGAAAGGGGTGGATAGGAATGTAAGAAAATGGAGAGATACCAAACATAGTAGGACAATATAAGAAGGCTGTGTACTGGAGGTGGGATGTTATAGGTGATTTTTCTGAGTAGGGATAGACACCCTTTTTCTTAAGTATATATGAGATGTAGATGTGGAAGCAGATATGGTAGTAATGAAATGAATGAGAACTATGCAAAAGTTAAGAGTCTTCATAATAAAAATTGACATACAGGACAGACAAATGTGGGTAGTAACAGTAAGTTGGGTGTACAAATGGAAGGGAAGATATACAGAGGATGGAGAATTGTTAACATAGAGGAGTTGTGGGTTTAATACAAGATGATGAGTATACACATGATGGGGGATGAGGGGAACATAGGACTGCAGCTACTCTTACTCCAGCACACAGACTGTCATAAGCAGCCCTGCCCAGAGGGTCCTGAACAGGCAGACCCAGATGTGAAGGGTGCCAAGATCTCCAATGGTTCAGTGGTCAGAGCTGACTAGGTCAGCAAGTCTTGCCTTCAAACTACTATTCTTTCATATGGGCCCCACTGCCGCTTCACAGCCCTCTCTACAGCAGCCTTCACCATGTTCTGAAGCTCAGGATTTTGGCTGTCTAGGCTGCTTCACTGTAGGCTGCCCGTTGGGGAGGAGCCACCACTTCTACAATGTGAACCAGGCCTGTGGCAGGTAGGGGGTGGTGTTCTCCCCCTCATTTGTGAGGACTGCAGTAGAGGTACTCTAGGCTCAGGTCTATATTATATCAGCGAAGGCTTGTAAATTGACCCAAACACTTCAAAAATCCAAAATGCCGAACACACCGATCAGCGATTTGTTTTCCCCAGGGAAAAAAATCATTGGTCCATAAAAAAAAAAAACAAACAAAAAAAAAAAGCAAACACAAAATAAAGTGAGGGTTTCACCCCCGACACCCTCCCCCCTATGTGGGGGGTTGTGCCCCCCACACCCCCCCTACTTAAATATACCAACTCTGAGATTGCACCATAGTGGAGGAAATGGCAAAGTCACTGGGAAAAAAAATCGCTGTTTGTGCTTTTGGAATTTCACCATTTCGGTAAACAAGTTCGATTAAACAGTGTTCGCAACTTTAAGCATTTGCTTATATAATAGGAACCCTCCAGGCTCAACTGACTCTGTAGAGGGAGAAAAAAGTAGGAGAAATAAACAGGCATAAATAATGAAATGCAATAAATGTAGCTTTTATCTTACAGTATTAATTTGTATCAGTATTATTTCCCAATACTGCAGTGATACCATTTTATGATCCTATATTTTCAATCTAGATATTATGGTTTTCTGTGTATGTTCAGTAAATGATATTATACGATGGCATCACATGATTTACATATTTTAACCACTAGTATACACTACTTGGTGTAATAGTAATGTATAATATATTTAGCACACTAAAACAGTAGTTTTATAAATGATAATTTTTATTACAACTTGCTATTAATTCATTTGTTGGATACAAGTATTACTTATGAGGTCAGGGGACCAATCTCACCATCCTCCTGTGAAAGAGGTGGTAGTTGAATGTGATCTGTTCTTTAACTACAGAAGAAGAGAAGACAGAGAAAATATAATTAATAAAATTCCATACATTGTTAGTTGCAGAATACATTTTCACTTGTAGTTCTGTATACGATATTAATTATTTGATTTTTTTTTTTTTGCATTTTTCATATAACTGCTTCCGTACTAATGTTTGTGGTAAGAAATGCATGTGTTATAAAGTAATGACCCCCCCCCCCCCCAATACTCCTTTTACTGTCTAACTTTGGTAGTCAGTTTCTCTCTACCTAAACTAAAAATGCAAATATATTACTGATTACATATAGGACTGCTTGTTTATGTAAATGTTTTCTTCCTTTCCTCCCATCCAGCCAACAAAGAAAATGCAAATGTAAGACTTCTTTCCATTACCAGTTGTCTTATAGGTAAGACATGAGCATGGGATGTGATTCTCAACATTGCAACTTGCTGTGCTAAGGACGGCCTGCATCTCTCATTGCAAGGCTTTTGCATATTGGCTATAGCATTTGCTGCCCTCCTAATGCCTTTTCTAGGCAGAATCCAGCTGATGTACATTCAAGTGTAACATATCAGTCCCAAATTTGGATTGCATTACGATAGCTGTCCTTAATGCCAGAAGTCTGAACAGTAAATTGCCTGATCTTGAGGCACTTATTTGGAAAACATTCATATCTGTCTAGTTATTGAAACTGGGTTTAAGTGTAAAAAGAGCACTCCTTCTATACTGGGGTTTTGCTCTTTTCCTGCTTTCAGTCTCAGTCACCCATCTGTTGGAGTCTGCATATTTGTCAGTGGATAGTATACTGATAGAGATGTGACATGTTTGGAAACTAAAACAAAAAATCCTTTACAATTTCAAAGGAATAATTATAACAAAAATAATTGTTCAAATATTTTAAACAATTGCTTGCTTATTGATAATGCTGTCCAAAAAGTTCAGCCTGAGTCATACATACCAGAATGCGGCTTTGCTGAAATTGACAAACTCTAAAGTTTCGATAGCAGCAGCAGTTCTGACCCTTCCGACTTGAAGTACATGGTCTTGTTGTCGGTATCAAATGATAAAGTTATGAAGTGTTGGGAAGTTTTAAGTACTTTACCAACACTTTTCAATTACAAATTATTATAGTAATAAGGAAACATATCAAAACAGTGTTTAGCAGTATGCATGTTATTTTGTGTATGCTGACTGGTAAAGCTGCACTTAACATTTTATCCTTAATTATATCTTGCTGAATGTTTCTTTGATGAAATGGACACAATGCAAACTTGTGATCTATAATTATTTTATATATTACATACTGCCGATTTACAATAATTACTTGAGTGACTACGAAATACATTTGTGTAAAATATGCAGAGTCTAACTACATCTAGGACATTCTTACTTATCTTAATATTGCATTTATAGTAAAGGTATTATACTAACTAAAGTACTCTGGGTATGTCTCTTTGCCTTATGTTACCCAGTGGACAAGCTGACGTGCCTGTCTGCACTGCAGGTAGTCATACCTCTGATGACACGACTCACCTGTCCTAGGTATCCCAGTTGCTGCTGTTAATCTATCTACCAGATTTGTCTAAATGTCCTCAAGCATATTCAAGCCTGGCTTTTATAGATGTGGCAGAATAGGTGAAGGAGAATATTAAGTTATTTTACACACTAGCTTGGTGCCCTGCCTTGCGTTCTGAAAGAAGCAGACATTTTCTTGGCAAAGTTCTATGCAGAATGCTTCTTGTGGCATTAAAGTTAGACTTCTGCCAAAATCCAGGCCCAGGATGTTAGAAACAAAGAACAAACTAACTAACTAGTCCACCTTTTCATTTTAAACAGTATCTGGTCAATCCTGCCAAAAATAGTAAATAATTAAATACATAAATTATCCGGTCGACCCTACCAGGAAAAAAAATTACAGAAAATATCTGGTTGACCCAGACAGGACAAAAATGCAGTATGTATATCTGGTTGGCCCTGCTGGAAAAAACAAACAAACCAGTCAGAAGAACCCATTATCTTTTTCACACTTACCTGAAAAGAAACTATCTGCTGTCAATGTGGATTCGTTTTTAATTAGCTGTAATAAAATTCATGCCTTGGAAGAAGACTCCACTGCCGCTCTCTCATTCTCGCTCATTGCTTTACCCAAAGCAAAGAGTGGGAAGAGAGCATGACACCAATTAGTTTCTAGTTAATCCAGACTGTTTTTAAAGCAGTCTGGCAATGGTAACAAGAAAAGTAGGTGTGTTTTTTTTTAAAGCAGAACTCAAGTTCTGTGAATATTCGCTACATTTAACTAAATTAGAGAGGTATTATGAGCCACCCAGCTGCTCCCCCTCATGATCTGCACACTAGGTGAATGCCCTGGGTGTTATAATCACTGCTAAGATGCTTTTTAAATTGTCATGTGATTTTAATGTCTCTATTTGATTGGATTGCCTTGCATTTAAAAGTTTGCCTGCTTTGTTACTTTTACTATGGTCTGATGCAGCAGTATTGTACACTGTGAAAGCGCTTACCAGTTCTTTATTAAAGTTAGTTGCTCAGACACTGTGGCAGCCTGGAATTTATTTTGGTTTGTAAAGCTAAAGTTTATTCCACAGCATCTGTTTCTGTATTTACAGCCTTTTTCAGGAACTATTCTGTAGAAGAAATTTGTGCAATTACTAATCAACTAACTGGATTCCTGGAAGAGTGTAAACCAATGTGTGTATGTACCTTTAAGAAGCTATCTAAGGGCTTGCACAAGGGTATGCATACTGAGCATGTGTGAGCCTGACTGCCATTTTGTACTAAGCTGTTGAGATGTAAGCATGTATGTCTGTAAGGTCTGTCTGTTAATCAGTTCATTTATATTTTATGATGCTGCCATCCATCCTGGTGTGTTTCTATGTAATAAAGTATCTAAATTAACCATTGTCATCTATGTTAGAGAAGGACAAGTGACATGGTGTCAGAAGAGGCATGGCTAAATTGACTTGTTGCCAGAAAGAGTTCCAGTTTCTTCAGTTTGAGTCTGAGAAGCACCCAGTTGGTTTTGGAGGAATATATAGGAGTGAATCATCCCTACTGCATGTATAATTCGCAAAACAGGTCAAAAACGAATTTCAGATGTTAAAACTTGCTCAAATAATTTTTTATTTGCAAAATATGAAATGAAGCATACAGAATGCTCTAAACGATATTTAAATAAACCAAAATGTCCGATATTGATAAAAATATTCGAATTACAAAGGAAAATGTTTGAAATAAAATCCAAATTGCATAAAACAAATAAAATGAAAGGAAATGACCGCATTTTCACTGAGCATCTATTTTTCTTATTAACTAAAGATATCCGAGTTATCAGAAGTGTGTAAAGTGTTTGCATGTTTGTGCAGTATTACAGTAAAGTTATTTCAAAAGATCAAGCCATTTCATAGCATATTTTGCAAAGTACAGTATTTTGAAGAGTTTATTGTGCATTTGAATGTTATTATGAGCTCTCACAGCACAGTTTGTTCATACACAATTACGAGAGTCATATTTTTAGTGTGTTTGTGCATACTTTGCTGGCATGGCAGATGGATTTCGAAAACCCAGTGCACTTGTGTTTGACAATAATATTGCAGAGATCTGGAGAGTGTTTGAGCAAGATTATTACTTTTTCATACAGGCTACATGTTCTGATAAAGATGACCGTACAAAGGCATTTATTCTACTTAATTTAGCTGGGTCAGAAACCATTTAAAGTGAGTGTTTTATTTTTATATGTACCTGCTTTCTTTGCAGGAGAGGGGGAAATCTGTCATATAGTTGTACTGGCTGAATCAAGGGAGGACCCTGAGTGCTTAAAATGTAAATTTAGAGAAATGTGTAGCTCCCAGACAAACATTACAATGGAAAGGCACTTATTTTATACAAGGGATCAAAAGCTGGTGAAACACCTACAGCATATATAACTGATTTGAGGAATAAGGCTAAAATGTGCAGATTTGGAGATTTAAGGTATGAGTTGATAAAAGACAGATGTGTGGTATTAAAGATGATGCTGTGAGAAAGATTTTGCTTTGTGACAGAGATTTAACTTTGAATAAGGCCATTGAGATTTGTCAGCTATATGAGCTTACAGAAAAGCACACAAATATGCTTATAAATGAGAGATGCGTGCTTCTAGTAACTTTTAGAGCTCATGTTGATAGTGTGCAGCACACAGTTAAAAGAAACAGGCCCAAGCATATGGCAGCAACTGTAGCCCCTGCAGCACCCACTGGTAAACCCCAGAGCTTTCTAGCAAGGCCCAGAGTGTTCACAGTCTCAGTGAAGCATAAGAGTGAGTCAGCAAACTCAAAGCATGGACCACAACCTAGTTTCATTGCCAACTATCATAACTGTGGTGGAAATTGTGAATCTAAAAGGTAAAAATGTTTAGCTTTTGGTCAGCAATGCCACAAATGCAATCAGCGTAATCAGTTCAAGAGGTTTTGTAAATCAAAAGGCATACATTCTTTTATTAAAAGGGAACATTTCAAGAAAAGAGTTGATCAATTAGAAAGCCGTGACCCTACTTTTTATGTTGATGGTGTGTCAGTGCTTCATGAACCAGTCAGTGCAGTAGATTTATGGGCAAAGAATGAAGTGTTGTGTACTGTTCAGATAAATGGAAAACCCAAAGAGCTCAAAGTTGACACAGGTTCCAAGTGCAATTTTATATCAGCAGAAACATTTGCTAGAATGTTTAATGGTGAAAGACTTGATTAGGCAAGTGTGTGAAGCTTGTTGCTTATGGTGGTATAGAAATTCAGACTAAAGGCTCAGTAGTGCTTTCTTGTTACTCTGCTGGGAGAAGCTACAACTTATTATTTTATGTGGTCAAGAGGCATGTCCAGTCATTATTAGGGCTCAGAGACAGTTTGAAAATGGGGCTACTTTCATTTAATAAGGAAGTCCATCAAGTTAGCTTGAAAGACCACTACTCTAATTTCGCCCAATATATTTTTTCTACCTATGCTGATCTTTTTGAAGACAAATTAGGCAAGCTTCCAGTTGTGTACTCCACAAAGTTAGACCCAGCTGTCAGTTCAGTTCAGTTATCAGGCCAGCCCAGAAAGTTCCAATAGCTACGCAGGACAGAGTCAAAGCTGAGCTAAATAAAATAGTGCAACAAGGTGTGATTTGTCCAGTAGATGATCCAACTAAGTGGGTATCTTCCATGGTGGTAGCTCTTAAGAAAAGCTCAGATGACATCAGAATATGTATTGATCCACGAGATTTGAACAAAGCACTAAAAAGACCTCATCCAATGCGCACAGTTGAAGAAGTTGCAGCTCTGATGCCAAATGGCTGTATTTTTTCAATCTTAGATGCAAAGAATTCATTTTGGCAAATTCAGCTTGACAAGAAATCCTCATTGCTAACTGCTTTCAGTACTCTGTCTGTTTGGAAGGTAGAGATTTTTGAGAATGCCATTTGGGATAAATTCTGCAAGTAAAGTCTTTCAACATGCAATGAAGCAATTTTTTTCTGAGTATCCTTGTGCTGTTACAGTAGACAACATACTAGTAGGAGGTAACGGTGAAGCTGAGCATGACAGAAACTTCAGAAAAGTTCTGGAAAGAGTACATCAAGTGAATCTTAAGATCAATCCACAGAAATGCAAATTCAGGATACAAGAAGTTACTTATGTTGGTCATTTATTCACCAGTTCAGGCCTACGACCAGACCCCTCTAAGCAAACAGCCATTCTTGAGATGCCAGGTCCAGACAATGTTCAAACCTGCAATGTTTTCTTGGCATGGTTACCTATCTAGACAAGTACATTCCAGACTTGAGCCAACTTTCAGCACCACTTAGAGATGACATGCAAAGATGCATCATGGTCTTGGTTAGAACAACACCAAAGAGCATTTGATGTCCTAAAACAGAGAATTGCCAGTACACCAACTCTCAGATACTATGATGCTCACAGGCCAGTCACGCTTTCATGTGATACTTCGAGATTTGGTCTAGGTGCAGTCATTCTACAAGAGGGTCAATGTGTTGCCTATGCATCAAGAACTCTTACCCAAACTGAAATGCAGTATGCTCAGATATAGAAAGAGCTTTTGGCAATTGTGTTTGCATGTTCAAAGTTCCATGATTATGTTTATAGTAGTCCTATTCAGATGGAAACAGACGACCAACCTCTAGTCACTATTTTGAGAAAGCCTGTGCATACAGCTCCAGCCAGATTGCAACTTATGATGATGAGATTGCAAAAGTATAATTTCACTCTTGTCTACAAGAAAGGCAAACTTCTTTATCTTGCTGATACATTGTCCAGATCACCCAGAAACACCACTGAACAGCATGAGAATGAGAACCTTATTTTGAAGTCATGAAAGTGAGACATTTTTCTTCCACATGTCTTGAGCTGAGAGATCACACAGCCAGAGATCCAGTTTTACAGAGGCTCAACGACTTTAGTCAGCAAGGATTGTAATCAGAGCAATCTAGTTTACCTCAAGAAGTGCAGCCTTATTTTCCATACAAAAATGAGATGTTGTCTGACAATGGTATCATTATGAAAAGTCCAAAGTAATTGTTCCAAAGTCCTTGCAACAAGTGTATATTATTGTCTTGCATCACGATCACCTAGGAGCAGATTCTACCAAATGAAGGGCAAAGAGGTCTAGTATTTTGGCCATCTATGTCGCAAGATATTGAGAGAGAGTATTATCTTGTTCTGCATGTAAAAGTACTAAGTCACATCAACAGAAAGAACCACTTCAGCTAAACCAGATTCCTGAACTATTTTGCTCGACAGTAGATACTGACATTTTCGAATGGAATGGTCAACATTATTTGGTGTTAGCAGACTCTTATTCCAATTGGTTCGAGACTGACCTACTTCCTAATCTAGCATTAAATGCTGTCATCACTAAGACGAAGTATCATTTTGCAGTCCATGGTAGTCTGCACAAAGTTATTTCTGATAGTGGCACACAGTTTATAAGCCAACAGTTCAAAAGATTTGCTAAAGTGTGGGACTTTACTGTTGTCACGAGTAGCCCAGAGTGTCTGCAGTCAAATGGTTTGGCAGAATGTGCAGTTAAAAGTGCAAAACT
Source organism: Protopterus annectens (assembly GCF_019279795.1). Classification (NCBI taxonomy): domain Eukaryota; kingdom Metazoa; phylum Chordata; order Ceratodontiformes; family Protopteridae; genus Protopterus; species Protopterus annectens. The sequence continues at coordinate 274,708,982 of NC_056742.1, read as the reverse complement.
GTTACTAGAGAAGTGAAAATAAGACAACGGTGATGTTTTCCTGAATCTCTTGTATCTCAGAAATATTTCTCATGATAAACATCTTGGTTCACCTGCCCAGGGACTTCTGTAGAGACAAACCAGAACCAAATTACCAATCGGTAGTCAATTGTTGGTTTCATGTGTCAAGAACAACAGGTCAGTAAAAAACGATCTGTTGAAGAAAATCACCCAGGTTCATTAAGCATGATCTGCCCTTGATTAATCCAAACTGAGAAGAGTCCAATGTTTAGAGGTTCCCTATGCCCAGACTGATGAACTCCATGATAAGTCTTTCCATAGATTTGCATATGAGGCTGTTCAGACTTAACTGATCTGTAATTGCCAGGGTCTGTGGAAGGTCCTTTCCATTTGCTTGGTACGAAACCTGTATGGAGGCTGAGATTGAACAGTGTTGTTAGGGATGTGGCTAAATCGTGCTTCGTGATATTTAAGATGCATCAGGTATATTGTCAGGGTGCATCGATATCTTTTTAGCTTCTGATAGTACGTTTAGGACTTGGTCTTGAGTGTTAGCTAGATGTAGGCCATTTTCAGGTATATCTTGAGGTTCAGATGGAGGGGAGAGATGGATAAAGTTAAAGCTAAATTTATCAGCCAGAAGGTTTGCTATATCTTCAGCCTCAGTTTAGGTAACATTATTCATAATCAGCTCAGCGCATTGCTACATTGTGCTTTTGAGATTATGAACATAACTAAAAAAATGTCTTGTGATTGTCTTTGGCATGGGCAATTATTTTAGCCTTAAACTTGGCTTTGGTCGATTTCATTAAGCTACTGAGTTTATTTATTTTAGTGACAAGTGCTCTAGAATTCTGGGAGTTACTCTTCTTACTTTTGGTCAAAATACCTTTTTTATTGTAAAGCTTGCCGATATTATGGTTCCACCATGTGGGTTTGTTTCTAGGGATTGCTCTGCAGTTGTTCCTATGGAGTATAGCTGCAACTGTGCTGTTTACATGTTGGTATAGTGGGGTGGTGTACATTTCTGCTTATTCAGACCCATTAACTGGTTTTGGTGGAGATTTAAAGCTTGCCAATGCATCACTTATGAGTTGGTAGCTTGTCTTAAAGAAATTCTAAAGGTACCTTGGGCAGAAGGGATTTTGGGTTTCAGTTTTATTTCAGTGCTTTATGGTCAGACCTAACAAGTGATGAAGATAAGCAAGGGAGGGTGCAACATGTTCCCTTATTAGTAAGGACACAATCTAAGTTATTCCTCCAGTGGATACTCTGGCTAATTGTTCCAAGGCATTTGTGTTGATAAAGTACAGGAATCTCTGTGCTTGTGCACTAGTGGTGGTATATGTTTCCCAGTCTATAGATGGCTAGCTTAGATAACCTAGGAAAATGCTATTGGGTTTAATACTGAGTGATTCTAGTTCCTGTAGACAGGTGTTGTTCATAGGTGTCCTTCGTTTGTCATAGAGGGAGTTCTGTAGCTAGCTAATATATGGTGCAGGACCTTTCTGATGGTTATTTGGGCATGAAGAAGCTCTAGTGCATCATGCTGCTTTACCAGCCTTGATGTGAGTCTCTCCTAGATGTAAATTGAGACATCTCCTCCTTTTCCCCCTGCTTCACAGTAGCTGGTCTAAACATGTGGAAGGTGTTATAGCCCTGCACAGCCAGAGTGCTCTCTACTATTTTAAACAATGGCTCATTCACTACACAGATGTCAGTTTCTTCTAGGGTGAGAAGGGCTTGTTGTGAGTGGAGTTTCTGGTTCATTTTCTTAACACTGATCAGTAACACCTTCATATTTTCCTTTGCTTGTTTCATTATGTTGGTAGGTTTATCTGCTTGACATTGCCTAAAAATGGCACTATGGGGGGGTGGACAATGTCTTTGCCAATAATCAAAAGCCTAGAGGGGACAAATGCAGGCCATCCCTAATGAAGAAGTATGGTCTGTCAATCATATCCTGCCAGGCTGACAAATATTGGACCCCCTTTGAATGACACCAAAAACTAAGTCAGTTATTGAAGTCAGTTGTATTTTGCTCATATTGCGGCATCAGCCTTGGAGAAGGTAGAGTACTGCTTAGTGCTAGGTTCATACCTGCCTTGGACACGCAGTCTAAGAGCTCCATCATGTCTCCGTTCCTATAATCCAGAGAGGTACAACCCAAGCCATTGACGCTGATATGAACTATGACAGAGGCATACTGGTATTTGCTGTTGAAGGACTTGAGTGCATGCATGATCTTGCTAATCCTGGCACCAGACAAGCAACTGATCAGCATTCTTTCCTCACTCATCCTGGTAAGGGGCACATCCGTATGTCTTACAGTGGAGTCACCTATAACAAGAATGTTTGTTTGGCTCAATCCCTGCCTTAAGGGCTCAACATGTGTGGCTTTGGGACTCCTTGTGCTATGTGAGGAAGTAGGCTTAATGTACTTAAAATGCCCCTTCAGGGCAGTTAGCCCAGTATTCACCTATGAATCTGTAATCCTATTGTAGTAATGGCAGCCAGCATACAGGAAATGTAATTTTGTTTGAATGGTGCAAAGGTATACATAATATACAGTGGTGTACTGTGAACACCAACGCTACAGACTGGGTTGCTGTATGGCATAGCAGTGGAGCACTCATTGTAGCAGGGAACACAACTACATAGTAAGATATGGTGTAGCTAACATACCTTACTAAGTAACTGTTGCAGACTACTCCATACCCTGCCATGATGCAGCACAACAATTCAGAATTTTATTTGTTTTCATTCGTTGGGGAATGCAACAGAGCTAGGGTCACTACTATAATATAGTATTGGATAGCTATTATAGTAATAAGCGGATCTGGCGCTGTTTGAGCTTCCGTTGGTGGCAGCTTGAGTGAAGCGGTGTGTGGAGGTGGGGACAAATGTGGTTGCCGTACCAAGTTTGCCTGTAATGCAGGAGACTCCATGACTGGTATAACATTACCCTCAGTGCAAAAAGAGTACTTTAACTCCTTTTGATTACTACTGTGCTGATGTTGCTGTTCAGCTCTGTAAGCTGAGAAATACATCAGTAAGGAAGAGAAGTTGGTACAGTCAGGCAAGACACGAACGTGTAGGTACAAGATTCTGGTCCAGTAATTTATATAGTTGGGACCAGCCCAAACATAGCTGAACTATGCATGATCTTGGCAGGGGTTCATTTGTAGGGGGGTGCTCAGGTAATGGCATACTGTGGCTACACAGTGGGTTAAGACCACCTTTAGGAGTTTTATCCATTGCATAGGAGTCTTTATGAATCCCAAAGGGTTTATTATTCCATTGTAGACCGTACCAACCCTACATTGTTAGGCACACAGTTTATGAATTCCACCCTTCATATTTGAGCTCTTTAGGAAATCATCAAACTTGAACATTTTCTTATCCATACTTTAGTACTGCGTTCATTGACTGAATTCTTTATTTCCATGCTGAACTTCAAAAAACTGAAAAGATCTTGTATAGATGATTTAATGTCAGCTGTCTGGATTTGATCTTATATTTCTTATTCTTATTGGCACAGATTCTTTCTGAGCCTTCAGTTTTACATAATGGCCTAAAAAAGAAAACAGTTTACAAAATGTTTGCTTCAAGATGGTCTTTCTGTTTCAGACTCAGTACATCAAACATTTGAACAGACATTAAAATTATATTATGTTGCAGTGTCTAACTTCAGACTTCCATTATTAATTTTGAGGTTTTCCTCCTAGATTTCCAGATTAGTTTCTGGTTGAGGTTTTACTATACTTTTTTGTTTACATCGCGGTGGTGGTGCTGCGGTAGCGTTGCTGCCTCACAGTTTGACGTTGCCCATTCGATTCTCAGTTAGAGCATCTTCTGTATGGCGACATGCGTGAATGGGTGTTCCTTCGTTGAAGGTTGTGCGTTAGGCCTGGCAAGCCAGCACATAAAACTCTACTGCCAGTCATTACCGGAGTTCCGCTGTGGCGACCCCTAACCGGGAAAAGCCGAAAGACACAAACAAACAAACTCTTTACAGTTTGTGTTTGCTTATCATAAATCAAACCCACAAATGACTCATTTTCATGACTGCACTCTAATACATTCAGAATTTTTGACTTAAACATTTATATCATTGTACATGTTTTAGCAATATTATTCATTTTGCCACAGCTTCTACAGGCTTATTTAATAAAAGAGCAGGTTGTTTTTCTTGATTACTTGTTTGTAGCCTTATCTGTTACCCTAAGCTTCTTCTGGAATGCACTGTATGCAAATTACCTTCTTTAGTGATCTCTTAATTGTGCCAAGGTAATTTAATTTGCTGCTTTTATATCAGTTACATTTTGTAAACTGAATCTGATTCTCTCAACAATCTGTTCTTTGTCTGGTGACTTCTGATATCATGCATGGTTCCTTTTCATTATGATAAATCATGTAACTCACTATATTCACAGTGCTTGGCTCAATTTTTTATAGCTCAGTAACATATGCACCAATAGTCTCTGTGGTACCTTGTACTACTTTCTGTGAAGTGCAAATGTCAGAAAAGCAAGATTCTTTCTTGGCTTGCAGTAACTATGAAACGTTTCTCTCATCAATGCAGTATTCTCTCTCTCGCTCTATTTCTTTTAATCTCAAAATTTGTATAATTACAAACCTTCAAGGCTTTTTTCCCTGCTTTTTACAGCATGCAGAAGTATAGCATGTTTACATTTTCAGGCTTTTGTGAGATTCTGCTCCAAATCAGGAACAAATTAAACTTTTCCTTTTTATTTAGTTTATAGTTCTCAGACAAATTACCCTCAAGATAGAGGTTACTGGGTGATTGCATCCGAACCATTTCTCAGATAAAAGAGAAAACAGCTTATTTATGATTTACTTCTGACATCAAATACAAATTTTATGTGGAAAATGTTATTTTCACAATTTTGTCACTATGTAACATTTTTATATCAGCATAGTTAGAAGAACAAGAGGGGGGTTGTTGCAGTAGAGTATGCTGAATAATTTAAGTAATGATGTTGGATTTTAGAAGAGCAGATTATGTTGCACTGGACAGATTGTTAACGGATGACTTGGGAGACTGGGATCAAACTGAGAGCGTAAACAAGCTATGTAAATGGGTCGGGAAGGATTACTTAGGCCTACGGGCAAGGGTATGAGGAAGAATCAAAAAGAGAAGAACAATGTGGCTACATCAGAAGATAAGGTTAACAATTAGTGCAAAAGTTAGGGATTACTCAACGTGGAAAGAAGAAGTGGGGCTATAGAGGAGACACAGCACAAGGAAGTTTGCAGAAAGGCAGCAACAAAGTTAAGGGCATCGAAAGCTAACATTGAAAAATAATTACTAGAAGGGCTCAAAAGAGAAGCAAGGTCATTTCTAGGTGCATAGCAAAAAGAAACAAGCAAGGGACTGGAATAAAACAATGCCATGCATTACTGTGGTGCATTGTAGTAGACCTGCTGCCATTTTTGCTGCATGTTTTAATAACGGTTCAGCAAAGAACATTTGTGAAGTTGACTTTAGCACACACATTCTTACTAAACATCGCAAGCTAAAAGTAAAGACTTTGGTAGGGTAGTACTTGACTGCTACCATTTTCATTTAGTTTATTAAACTGCTTGGAATTTTGCCTTATGTTTGTAATGTAAGGCACTGATGATAACCTTCCACAAGACTCCTCCCTAAAGAAGGATAATTTAAAGGTGAGATTTCAGCTGCTCACAGCAAGAGGTTCTTCAGCTTGATTCTCGGCTGGAGCACTTTCTGTGCAGAGTCTGCATGTTCTCCCCGCGGTAGAATGAATTTAAAGACATGGAGGTAGGTGTGTGCATGTGTGGATGTGCCTTCCTTTGAAGGTTGGGCGCCGGGCTGGCAATTCGACACCATAGAAATTCACTGCCAATCATTAGCAGACCGGAGTTCTGCTGTGGCAACCCCTAATTGGGAAAAGCAGAAAGAGTAGTTCTTTAAGGGACAGTCTCTTGCAGCAGTACTGTGTTCTTTCCTACCATCTATTTGTATGGATTTGATTTTGAATTTGAATTGTAATGATTACACTTCCTGATGATCTGCTACTTAGAAAATGAGATTGTGTACAGTACTGCGGTAATAAATTTCTCACTATCCACTTACTTGATTATGAAAATTTTTCCCTAGAAATATTAAATATGGTACAGGATAGTGGTGCTTTTATATTGAGCACAAACCACCCAATTCCTTTTCTAGATCCATAACTGGCTTGGCTACAATCATTCTCCATGAGCTCCTGGATACATATCCTTCCTCCTCCTGTATTGGACAGTCTTTGGTAGTCAAGCCATATAGTCTAAGGCTACTGCAGCACTGGAAATGATGAACATAGTACAGTTGTGTAAGTTACACTTATCAATGGCAGTAAATGTTCAGCTTCTTCACTGCTGCAGTAACTGCACTCACTCTTCCTCTCCCTATTCTTGTATATAGTTATTGCAGGGAAATAGATGTTGTGGTTCATAGGAATGTACTGGGCTAGCTACCCTTGTGGAAACTTTGCAAAAACAAACAAATTCTCAAAAAACAAATAAGCGAAAAGATAGCAGATGCTTCCTAAAACAGAAATTTATTAAACATTAAAAGTGGTAAAGTGCTTTTCATCTACTCCATAGCAGACTTTATCAGACCACCATTTAATACAGAGAAGCCGTTAAATACTAGTGTACACCAACAGTTACCACCCCCAATCACAACTTCAAAAGGAAATGATGTAAGCATACTGTTAGTACAAAAAAAATTGTTAAACATACATTATGCTAAAAATATATAATTTTTGACATATACATATAAAAATTAATAAATATAAAACCTATTCTTATTAAAAAGTGAAGTTAATTATTAATTATTAGCTCATCTACTCAAAGCTTTTAACCTTAAAAGACTGTTAATGGCACATTGTTCATTAAGACCTGGCTTATAGTACAATTTTAATAATAATTGCCATCTTAATTCAGCTTTTTCTAAAATTAAACTCCAGGGTCCACCCCTTGGTTGCTCATAAATCTGCTGAATGGCACAAAATTCAAAATTATGATCAACACATGCCTGTGTATGTTTCGCTAAAGCATTAGCTAAATTCCCCCTCCTTATGGCATACAGATGTTCATAAACCCTTTCTTTTAACATTCTTGTGGTTTTTCCTATATAATACGCAGAACATTTTTTACAGTTAGCTACGTATACCACCCCTTTTGATTTGCAATTCAATTTCTGATGAATATAATACTTTTTACCATTAATTTCAACCTGTTCATCTTGATATATATACTTACAAAAAGTGCACATGCCACATTTTTTCATACCCCCACCTTTTTCTTTCCTGTAACATCGTTCAATGAGATTTTTGATATTCCTACCCTTCCTTGCAATCATTTTAATACCATTCTGAAATTTATTGGTAATAATTGATTCCTCATCCAAAAGTCTCTAATTTTTAAAAATTATTGATTCAATTTCAAAAAAATGCACATTAAATGTAGTTATAAAGGCATTAACACAATCAATTCTCATGTTTTGATTAGCCCTGTGCATTTCCACCAATAATCCATCTCTATTGAGAATAGGTACAAAATAACCATTTTCTCCTTTTTTGTTTTACTTTGAGAAACAATTAATTCAGCAAGTCCTCTGGGTAGCCATTACTCAAAAACATGTTTATAAGATTCTTACACTCATCAAGAAATTCATTATGTAAACTAACCATCCTTGCGGCATGCACCAATTGGCCTTTTATAACCGTTCTTTTGTTAATAAAAGGATGGGAGCTTGTATAATGAAGAAAGCTATTCGAATAGGTGGGTTTTCTGTGAATTTTTGCTACAAACCTCTTGTTGACCTTGTCCTTTCTCAGATTCACATCCAAGTAATTACTCTCCTGTCCATCAACATTGTACGTAAACCTCAAAAATTGAGTTGTATTATTGATATATTCCATAAAATCATCCACCTGCTGCTGCTCACCCCTCCATAAAATAAAAATATCATCCAAATATCGCAAATATAGGACAATGTACTGTTCACATGAACTATTAGATATGTGCTTCTGTTCCCATTGGGCCATTACCAATTTGGAAAAAATGGTCCCACAGGGTGAGCCCATAGCAACTCCTACCTTTTGTAAATAATAATGATTGTTGAACATAATATAATTGTTGGTCAAAACCACTTCAAATAAATCAACATATAAGTTAATGTCAATTTGTGGTACTCCTTGTTCACACAGAAACTCTTCTATCATATTTACACCTTCCAGCTGGGGAATCACAGAGAAAATATCTTTTACATCTATTGTTAAAAATAGAACATCCTCTGCATATTCAACTGCATTAATAAGGCTGAGAAAATGCCAAGAAGCTCTACAGATTTGCTTTTGACCATCCAAGTAACCTTTCAATTTACAATCTAAAAATTTAGCACATGCATAAGTTATGGAGTTGTGCCCATCCACTATTGGTCTTAGTGGTGGATTGTTTATATCTTTATGTATCTTAGGTGAGCCAGAAATACAAGGAATGGTAGGTGCAATAATGTGTAAATAATTATAGGTGTCAATGTCGATTCTATTTTCAAGAAACAAGTCATTAAAAAATACTTCAATCTTCTTGTATGCTACATTAAGTGCATTTCTGCTAACTTCTTCATATGTGGCTGTGTTAAGTATCTGCGTTATTTTATCATTATAATAAAAAACATCCATTACCACCAGTCCACCCCCTTATGATTCATGATTCTAATGTTCTGTTACATTAAAAATACAAGTAATTCCGTTTCATTAGAACTCAAATTGTCCTTCAAAGGGACATGCTTATTGCTTAATAGATGTCTAATATCAATTTCACAAGCCTTCTCATACAGAATTAAAGCTGGATGTAACGGTGGATTAAAAGTAATGGTGGTATGCAGTTGCATATCAGAATGGTTGTGAATTTCACCACACATAATTCTAAAATTCAGTTTCCTAAGAAATAGTTTAAAATCCATGAGTACAGTAGCTAAACGTGCCTCAGAGGCAGGAACAAAAGTCAAAGCTTTGCTTAAGAAATCAGCCATCTCCTGATCAAAAAATGTACAAGAAAAATTATAAATTTTAAAATCATGTGCCTCATTAAAAATAACCATAGGTTACCAGTGCAGGTAATGGAGTTTATGAAGGAAATAATGCTAATGTCGGGAGTTTGGCATCTTTTTCAACTGTTTCTTCTCCCAATGGATTAAATTTATCAATGCAACAGCAGTAGGGTAACCCAGGGACTTAATCCATGTAATAATGGTTCCCAAGGGGTACAGAACGCAAATGCAGTCATTTAACAATTTAACATTTTTTTTGTACTAACAGTATGCTTACATCATTTCCTTTTGAAGTTGTGATTGGGGGCGGTAACTGTTGGTGTACACTAGTATTTAAATGATTCTCTGTATTAAATGGTGGCCTGATGAAGTCTGCTATTGAGTAGATAAAAAGCGCTTTACCATTTTTAATGTTTAATACATTTCTGTTTTAGGAAGTATCTGCTATCTTTTCGCTTATTTGTTTTTTGATTGCTTTTTGATAGCCCCCTTGTGGGCCATTTTAAGCCTAGCCAGTTTCCCTTTTTGTGCTTGAATTAACCTATCCCATTTGGTTAGATATTGGCATTGCTCATCACATGGTCGATAATTATATATAACCCCTATCTCCCTCTCTGAAAAATGTACTAGCATGACCCCCCCCCCCCTGCTATTAACAGGGAGCAGGTCCTGGTAGTGCTTGCTAAAACCAAAGACACAACATCAGTGGCCCCGACAGTATCCCAGGATGCCTCCTTAAATATCTGGAAACTTGACCTATCAGGACCACTTAAGTCAGTTTTCAACTATAACCTCAGAATAAGTTTTGTACCATGAGAATGGAGGACTGCAACAGTCATCCCACTTGTCAGGGGTGGGCCATCTACCAATCCTGGAGGCTGCAGCCTTATTGGCTTGGCTACTCTCATGTGCAAGAAACAGTTGTCATGGAGGTGGTAAGTGAAGATTTAAGCAGCCTTCAGACACTGGACACAACCAAGTTTGAGTTTGTCACAGGAGGATCATGGATCTGGTGGACTTCTTTGTGGGGGTTTCCGGGACAATGAATGAGGGGAGGGCTCAGTATGCTGCCTGCCTGGACCTGGCTAAATCATTTTATAGAATGCCCCACTTGGGTATAGTTGACAGACTCACAAAACTGGGTATAGGCCCCTACATAGCTTGCTGGGTTGCCGTCTGGATCACAGCCGGGACTCTGGAGGTCAGGACTGGTGATACCACCTCCACTAGAGGACCAGTCCCTGGCAGAGTGCCTCAGGGCTGTGGGATGGAACTGCTCCTGTTTGGCATCTGCTTCTTAGAGGTGAAGGCTGGTGTCAGGGCATTTGGCTGACTGGGATCACAGATGACTGCAGGTTGCAGGCTGTCAAGGATTCCCTTCATGAACAGACATCTTGCAGGAGGGTCTGGTACAGACAGGTGACTGTTTCTGGGGTCACAAACTGGGGCTCAATGCCAGAAAATGTTTTGTATTGCATTTTGAAAAAACAGCCACCCAAGCTAATTACTCCATTGATAGAATGCCCCTGGGAGTTGGCCTGGTGGTTTGGGATCTGGAAACGTGTAGACAGTGATCTGGCCTTTGACCAATGTGTGGCCAAGGTAGTGAGAGGATCATTCTGCATCACCCAACTTATTAGTAAGTGCATGGCATCAAGGTCCAGGGAAGTCATGTGCCACTTTATTTGGTCCTTATTGGACCCATTATTGAGTTTGGTGCCCCCTTTGATATGTGTCTGTCCAGGCATGTGCAGCTGTTGGAGCACCTACATGGTGTTCTTTGCCAGGAGAATCCAGGGCATGAGCACATTGCCCAGTACAGATTGCCTTGGAGCCCTGTCTCCTACAGTTTGCTGGGAGACAATCTGCACATGGTGTACCAGGAACCCTGAAAATAAAAACAGAGCAATGGGAACAGGTTCAAATAGCTGACATTCTGCTGGAGGGTGTACAAAGGAAGCGAACATTAATTAAAAAATAATTAATTTAAAAGCCCTATAAACTAGCTCAGAGAAAATGTTAAAAATCTGAGATAAGAAATCTTACTTTCCATTCTGAATATGGAAATTACTCCGTTCAGTTCCTGAGTTACAAAATAAAAACTACATACAAGGGTGCATTTCTGTATTGAGCAGACATGTAAATGATCGACCATATGGAGCCAGTATATATATATATATATATATATATATATATATATATATATATATATATATATATAGATAGATAGATAGCTGTGTATGTAGATATGTATTTGATTTGGTTGGGATACTATCTGGGTCAGTAGATTTCTTGATGTTAATTTTTACTGAAACTAGAGAGACTGGAAAACTGAACTTTGAAACTGTCTACGTTGAAATACAGGGCACTGCATGTATTTGCTGCTACCAGTAGCAACCATAGTAATTTATTACTGAATATAATTTCTATCTCTTTGTAATTATCTGAAAAGAATTAATAATTAAGTCTTTTAGGATCATACAGATTTTATAATATTGGAAAATATATCCCAAAAAAGGCTATCTGATTTTGCTGGTTTGCTTTCCATTCACTGATGCATGCTTGTTTTTCTAACACTTCTCATTTAGTGATTGCTGCTGGTCCTAAAATAGTTACAGTCTCTTTTTAGACCTAGGCTGGGAATCACAGATGAGCACTGCCTTTGCAGTACTAACATTCTAGAAGTTTGTTGCATGATTTAGCTCACTGTTTAGCTGACTTGTATCGACATCATGTTAGAAGCACCCACAGCCCCGTTGCATGTAATAATTAATGCTGCTCTACATGCTGTTTGTCTATGATTCTCAGCCCTAGTTTCCTTACTTTTTCCCGTATGTGCTGGGATTCAGTTGATTTGATTGAATGCCATATACCTGAATTCAAAAGGCTTAGCTTGTAGTGTT
>NC_056742.1:274609491-274691991 GCF_019279795.1 Protopterus annectens | reverse complement strand
ATGCTGTGATGCTTCTTTTTTGGCTTAGCCATATTGTCACTTGGAATCAGAAAGCATCTTATCCATAAGGAAACATATTTCTCTGCAAAATAACAGTACATCAGTGTAACTTAGTTCAACATCTGAACATGAAGGATAACATAATTGCTGTAAACCTACCAGATTCATGCTGAAAGCAGGGTATTTTCAGTTCAGCATCATCCCAGTTTATTTAAGCTTCAGTAGCCACACACGGAAGGCAGAGTCTGTATTACTCAAATGGCTTTTTTGTTGTTTTCTTCAGTTGTACAAGAAACAAGCCTCTGTCAAGCTTGGAGACCTAAGCTTTAAAATGAAAGAACAAGAGGAAGACTTTGCTGGGAAGATTGCTCAGCACCATCGAGAAATCAGACATCTCCAACGGCTGTTGCAAGATAAGCAGGAAACCCTTGATGAAGCACTGCAGCAGAAAAGGTAAGTCAATCTCCTTCAAACTGAAACAGTTAGAGCCAAACAGTGTGCATTTGTCTGTGAGTGTGCAGTATGCAAGGCTGTGTATGAGTGTTTTATGATTATGAGCGAGTCTAAGAGGGCTGGAAATGGTCAGAGGCACAGTTGCGAGCATCATGCTTGGCACATCTTATGACTCCATTATTTCTGTCTCTGAAGTCTTTTCAGACTTCAAGCATTTTGAAAGTAAAGGAAGATTTTTAAGAATATTCCTCATCTGTTTAAGCACTGCTCAGGCTCTTATATTTACAAACAACAATTTTAAGTGTTTATGTTGCAGTTTTTGCTGCTGTGTAACTGCTAGCTGAATTAGAGATTTTATTTAACTATTAAACTAAAACAGCAGTCAGAGATGAAGCTGTCTTCTCCATGGACATATAGGTATTTAAAGAAGATAACATGAATGAAAGCACATTCTTTAGTAGAAATGCATCTATTAATGTTTGAGTCAATTTTTTAAAATAATTGTGTGGGTATTTACTTTTAAGACGTTAACAGACAAGAGAAACATCCTACCAAAAGAAGAGATGGATATTAAAATGCTTAATGTTTTTAAGAGGATATTGACAGTGTGCAAATGGATTTTAATGACAGAAGATGATGAAAGGTTTATACACTAATATCAAGTCAATCGAATGCCAGTGAATACATGTCAGTTTCTCTTAATCTCTTCCTTGAAGGGTGCCAGGTAAAATTATACCACCATACTACTTTTTAATTTGTTAGATTAACTGTGTAATAGTAATAAATATTGTTAGAGTGCCATGAGTGCTGGACTAACACAGGATGACATGGTTTGCCCTGAGGGAAATTAAAAGAAGGCTAAAAACCCAGAGAATTCAACCTTAGCAAATTCAATATTCTTGCCACTCAGGTAAGATTTTCTTTTATTTATTTTTTTTCATGAACATGCTTAGTACATCATTCGGCTGTGTTGACTGATGTTTCACGAAAGATATATATGGATCAGGCAATACACGTTTCTAAGACCACTCGATTTATTAAATCCACAGCAAATTACAAAAATGTAACTACAGTCAGAAGTATGAAGCGCTTTTCGTCTGGTATACTATCCAGACTTCATCAGATACAATTAATTCTATAGCAAGTCTTCCTTTTGAACCTTTTCAAATCAAGTCACATGACTCCCAGACCATTAAGTAAAACAGTTAAAACAATTAAACCAATTACTTCCTTAGGCTACCCATATTTCCTCACTTTAGTTATCATCATTTAAATCCCCTACCTAGTTGTGGTATGCTTTCAAATGGAGAAACAGTACATTTTTTCCCACTACAGTTACCTGCTTCCATAATGTAAACAGCAATGAGGAACACTAAGTAAACAAATAAATGTTTGAAATACACCTACCGTTCTACTAGGCTAACATTAAACAAGAGACCACAATAAATCATTTCAAAACTTTCCTGCCTTTAATGTGACATATAACCTGTACAATTCAATTGAAAAACAAATCTGTTATGGGAAAAATATAAAAAAAAAAAAAAAAACGTACAATAATCTAATTGCGTAAGTGTGCGCACCCTTAAACTAATACTTTGTTGAAGCGCCTTTTGATTTAATTACAGCATTCAGTCTTCACAGACAGGTACAGTGGTATCTGAAAACTCTTTGCTCCCAGCATCACCAAGTGGGGTTTGTTAGAAGATAAATCTTTTGGTGGAGACCACAGATATCCTTAAATCCAGGTCTCCCCTTCCACCCTGCTCAAAGCAATCACTACAGACAATTTGGACTATGCTTTGGGAACAGTTTTAGGGGTGATAAAAATGCAGGGGTTATGGAACACCAAGGACAGATGCATGCACATAAATATCAAGGACCTGATCAATGCACTTAACTCTCTGAACCGTCTTTGGTTCTTGGGACTTCTTCAAGTGGTTACAGACAGTGCCACAATATTGTGGTACATCAACAAACAGAGGAAGCAGGTTGTACCTATTTTGAAGACTAGCCTTTTTAGCCTGGGCTATAGCTTCACAGCACTATTCACTCTGCAGGCATCCTACATTCCGTTAGAGCAAAACTGTGTGGCAGACAAGCTGAGCAGGACCAGGACAGGCCCTCATGAATGGAAACTAGATTGGGGGGGTCATTAAAGATTTGATCCATCTGTGGGGAGTTCCTCAAGTAGACCTCTTTGACTCTTCTCTGAACAGTCAACTGTCAAGATTCTGTTCCAGAACTCCATGCAAGAAGGCCTGGAAAACAGATTCCTTTTCTTTTCCATAGACAGGAATGTTCCTGTATGCTTTTTCACCCTTTTCCTCTAATATCTAAGGTACTTATGAAGACTCATAAAGAAACCCCCAAGATCATTGTGGTGACTGCCTTCTGGCTTAGGCAACCATGGTTCTCCCTTCTTTTAAAAATGACCAGGGGCAATTACCACAAACTTCCTCATAGATTGGATCTAGTCACACAAGAATACGGGTGTTTCATGCATCCTGATATCAATCATCTTTAGTTGACTGCCTGCAAGATAGGGTCTTAATTTCTTTTAGTCACATGTTTACTGAGGACAGACACCAGGTACTAATTGGGTCAAAAAAGCCTGCTACTAGAAAATCATGTATTAGCAAATGCAATAGGTTTTCTAAGTTAGTGGCAGCAACATAACCATTCAGGGCTAGTTGTTCTCTGATTTTACAATATTTGTGTGAGTTACTATTCTATGGACTTTCTTATTCCTGTGTCAGGGTTCATTTATCAGCCATTTCAACATATCTGCCCATGGATCCTCCTCTTTCAATGCAGTCTCATGTTAAAATGTTCTTGAACGTGGTTTTATAAAAGAGACCTCCAACAAAACTAGTGGCCCCTCCTTGGGATATTAATTTTGAGTTAAAGGAGGTAACACTTGTTGTATTTAAACCAGATAATCTAGCTAATTTGAGATTCTTAGCATGGAAAGCAGTTTTACCAATTGCTCTGATGTCTGCATGAAGGGTGTCTGAGTTGCAATTATAGTGAGTCAACCCTGTCTCATTTTCCATAGGGACAGCATTTTGTGAGAACTATTCCTTCTTTTATGCCTAAAGTGGTATTTGAGTTTACTTTAAGCCAAGCTATCCATCTGCCCATTTTCTTTCCTGAACCTAAAAATGAAGGAGAAAGGATACTCCATTCTTTGGATGTCCACAGACAGCTCGGGTACTATCTTGACAGAACTAAATCTTTCAAATGATCAATTCCTCATTTCTTGTGAAGGTAAGAAGTGGCAATCTGTCAAAACAGACTATTTCCAAATGGTTACCTAAGGCTTACTTTTCGTTATACTCACCACAACTAAACTATTCCAGGCAGGGTCAAGGCCCACTCCACCTGGGCCTTGCCTCATCTATGCCTTTTTGGAAAGGGTTGGATTCTAAATGTATTCTAGAAGCTGCTATTTGGTCCTCTCTACATACTTTTACAAAGCACTATAAGCTTGATTCCTTCTCTAAGTCACAATCAAGCTTTGTTAGGACCATTCTCCAGGGGCTCCTGGACTCTTCTCTTTCCACCTCCCAAATGTAGTTACAGTGAATATAAAAAGTTTACACACCCCTGTTAAAATGCCAAGTTTTTGTGATATAAAAAAATTAGACCACAATAAATAATTTCAAAACTTTTCCCACCTTTAATGTGACCTCTAATCTGTACAATTTTTATTTATTTATTCATTTTACATTTGTTGACCAGGATAGTCCAATTGGTCCAGGGAGAAAAGCTCCATACATACATACATTTAATGTTACAGATACAATACATAGGATAAAAGTAATTCATTCTGTCATATATAAATCTGATTTGTTATGGAGTAACAATTAGGAAGCAATGTAGGGGTGGCCAAAAGACCTCTTTAGCACATGTTTATATTGCCAGAGTTAGTCAGGATTAGAGCAAGGACATAGCCATTGCCTTTTAAAGTACTGTTTTACATTTTTTTTTTGTGAATTGGGTTAAAACGGGTTCTAAAGTAAGCTCAGCAGGAAGTGAGTTCAATATTTTGAAAAACAGAGTTGGCATATAGAGAGTCTCCAGATGAGTTATTGCTTTTGAGGGTTTGGACTAGTAATTTGTTGGATGAGCGAAGTGTCTTAAGGTTGCTGTAAGGGGTGATAATTTTTGTAAGTACGGGTGTGTTTTCAGGTTGGTAGAGAATTTTATGTGCTACTATTAGCTGATTGTACTGAAGTTGGATAGGCAATTCTAGCCACCCTAGATTCTTTAGGTTCAGACAGTGGTGTGTTCTGTATGCTGCTGCAGTGGCAAAGCTATCAGTATGATTAAAGCAGCTAGAGGGTTTATTAAGGTCAGACTTACTCAAGTTCGTGAAGAGAGGGGATGCATAAAGGAGGGTGGAAACTAGATGTGTACGGGCAATTACCACCCTAGCTAGTGGAGTGAGGAAAGGTTTGATCTTGTATAGTGAGCCAAGTTTTTAATTCATTTGTTTAATAGTTTGATTAATATGCATATCAAACTTGAGGTTATTATCAACTGTTACACCTAAGAGTTTGGTACAGGGATCTGGGACAATGAGAGTGCCATTGTTAGATTTTATAGTAAAGGTTGGAGCAGAGCCTTTACTAGTGGTGGAGAAAAGCAGTAGCTTTGTTTTATTAGGATTTAATAGGAGACGTCGATTACAGAGCCAGTTTTCAACAGTATTAAAAACAGAGCAAATCAAAGTAGAGTCATCTGCATAGTGACTGCAGGTGGCTGTTGGGATGACTTTGTACAGGTCATTAATAAAGATAGAAAATAATAGGGGTCCTAATATAGAGCCCTGAGTGACCCCAAGGGTGATAGGGAAAAGGGAAGATAGTTTGTTCTGCCATAGTACAGCCTGTTGTCTACCACTCAGATAAGATTTGAACCACTGGATAGCCGGGACATCTAGGGGAATAGTTTTAAGTGTGTGTATGAGTAGTTGGTGCTTGACCATGTCAAAGGCTTTGGAGCGCTCAAGAAAGAGGGCAGAAGAAAGCTGATTGTTGTTTCGGTTTTGATTAATAACATGGGAGAAGGAGACAAGGGCTATGGTTGTACTGTGGAATGGTCTGAAGCCATGCTGTGAGTTAGCCAGGACATTGTGCTGAATGAGATGGCTCAGGAGTTGTTTATGGATGCACTTCTCCATAATTTTAGCCAGGGGTGACAAAATGGCTATAGCTCTGTAATTTGACAGTTCACTGGAACTGCCCCCTTTGTGGAGTGGAATAACATGGGATGTCTTCCAGATGGAGGGGATACTGGCTTCTGATATAGTTCTATTGATCAGGATAGAGATTGGTTATGCTATGGCATCTGCAGCTTTTTGTAGATACTCAGCTGGGAGGAGATCCGCTGCAAGGGTCGTAGGTTTTAGTTTCTTGATTAGGGCACTGATAAGTGATGTACAAACTGGTTGAAAGGTAAAGGGGAGTTGAGAACTAGGTGCGGCGGCGTTAGGACTTGGGCAACTGGGAGATAGTTGGTTAGCTAGTGACTAGATAGTTTCTGTGAAGAAACTATTAAAGGAATTGGAAAAATCTTCCGAAGGTTTTTGAATGGTACCAAGTGGGTAGGAGTTGTGCATTGCCCTGGGTGAATACGTTTATTTATGCCTGCCCCAAACCTTTATGGATTGTTTTGATGCTTCTGTTGTAAATGGCAGTAAAAAATTTTTTTTTATGTAGGGTGGTAGATTTTTTAGTGTTATTCCTTAGTTGTCTAAATCTAAGTTGATCTAAGGGGGATTTTGTGGTACACTAAGTGGTCCAAGCTTTGTTTCTAAGTAAGATAATTTGTCTGGTTTCTTTTGAAAGCCACGGAGCAATATTTGCTTTAATTCTTATAGAATATGCAGGTGCATGGGTATCAAGCATGGCTAGGAATTTGGTGTTGAAATATAATACAGCTTCTTGAAGTGGTAGATGTTTTAGGACTGCCCAATTACATGCTTTGAGTTCATTTTGGAAATTAGCGGGGTTAAAGTTTTTGTTGTTTCTAATTGTTTTGTAAGTAGGTTGGTGGGGGATGTCAGTCTTATGCCTGATTATATAGGTAAGAAAATGGTCACTTATGTCTTCAGGTCGCGTACCGGCCCTGTACATGTGGGGATGGCTATTAATGAGTATCCAATCTAGGATACTATCTTTGTTGTTAGGTTTACTGATCCTGGTAGGGGATGTTATGATTTAAGTAAATCCGTATAGATTTACATGGAGGGTCGGAGATTCTGAGGAACAAATATTCCAGTCGATGTTGAAGTCTCCTAGATCAATGGTTTCTTGAGGGTAGTTACTGGACAGCCAAGAGAGGATATCTTCTAGGGTGTTTGCGATATTACCTGGGGAATGTAGACACAGGCTATGTTAATACTTTTGTTTTTAGCCGCGGTGGTGCAGCGGTAGCGTTGTTGCCTCACAGCAAGAGGTTCTCCGGTTTGATTCTCGGCTGGAGCACCTTCTGTGTGAAGTCTGCATGTCCTCCCTGCAGTCGAGTGGCATTACAAAGACATGCATAGAATGGGCGTGCCTTCGCTGAAGGCTGGGCAACAAGCTGGCACCTCGGTACCCATAAAAAATCTACTGCCAATCATTAGTGGACTGGAGTTCCACTGTGGTGACCCCTAACCGGGAAAAGCCGAAAGAAGAACAAACAACATTAACACGGGCTGGTTGTGTGGAATCAGAGGTCAAATCTAGAGTAGTTTTGTATCGTACAGCTACCTCTCCTCTCTTCCTAGTGGTACGGTATAACCTTAGTATGATATAACCTGGGGGTAAAACCTTGTTATCTGCCATTGATGGTTTTAGCCAGGTTACAGTAAGACAAAGTATATCCAGGGAATGTGTATCTAAGAGTACATGCAGGTGGTGGACCTTATTATTTAAGCTTCTAATATTAGGTGACTGACCAGGAGTGAGTTTGAAGGTCTACTTAAAGTTCATAAGTTAGTGGGAATAGTAGAATTGGGCCTAGGATTGACTAGTGAGGTTGGGCCAGGGTTTGGATGAATATCCCCATCCCTTGTGCGGTTGCCAAAAAAAATATGTTAGGGGAAAAATATAAAAAAATGTACAATACACTTGTTGCATAAGTGTACACACCCTTAAACTAATACTTTGTGTGCACACCCTTAAACTAATACTTTGTTGAAGCATCTTTTGATTTAATTACAACATTCAGTCTTCTTGGCTACACACCTGCCATCAATTAAAGAGACTCTGATTAACCCCAAATAAAGCTCAGCTGTCCTAGTAGAATTTTCCTGACATTTACTCTGTTGCCTGCTACAGCAAAAGTCATGGTTCGCAGAGAGCTTACAAAGCATCAAAAGGATCTCATTGTTGAAAGGTATCAGTCAGGAGAAGGGTACAAAAAAATTTCCACAGCATTTGATATACCATGAAACATTGTGAAGACAGTCATCAAAAAGTGAAGAAAATATGGGACAACAGTGACGTTGCAAAGAACTGGACGTCCAAAACTGATGAAAAGACAAGATGAAAACTGGTCAGGGAGTCTGCCAAGGGACCTACAGCAACACTTAAGGAGCTGCAGGAATTTCTGTGAAGTACTGCTTGTGTACCACATGTGACAACAATCTCCTATATTCTCCATATGTCTGGACTATAGGGTAGGGTTGCAAGACAGAAGACTTTTCTTACACAGAAACACATCCAGGCCCAGCTAAAATTTGCAAAACAATACATCAAGTCTCCCAAAAGTATGTGGGAAAATGTGTTATGGTCTGATGAGACCAAGGCTGAACTTTCTGGCCACAATTCCAAAGTGTACATTTGGTGCAAAAACAACAGTTTGCATAACCAAAAGAAAACCATCCCCATGGTGAAGCATGGTGGTGGCAGTATCATGTTTTGGGGTTGCTTTTCTTCAGCTGGAACTGGGGCTTTAGTCAAGGTGGAGGGAATTATGAACAGTTCCAAATACCAGTTACTTTTGGCCCAAAACCTTCAGGCCTCTGCTAAAAAGCTGAAGATGAAGAGGAATTTCACCTTTCAGCATGACAATGACCCCAAGCATACATCCAAATCAACAAAAGAATAGCTTCATCAGAAGAAAATTAAAGTTTTGGAATGGCCCAACCAGAGCCCAGACCTAAATCCAATAGAAAATCTGTGGGGTGACCTGAAGAGGGCTGTGCACAAGAGATGCCCTCGCAATCTGACAGATTTGGAGTGTTTTTGCAAGGAAGAGTGGGCAAATATTGCCAAGTCAAGATGTGCCATGCTGATAGACTCTTATCCAAGAACACTGCATGCTGTAATTAAATCAAAATGTGCTTCAACAAAGTATTAGTTTAAGGGTGCACACACACAACAAAATATTAGTTTAAGGGTGCACACACTTATGCAACCAGCATATTGTACGTTTATTTTTTATATTTTTCCCCCAATAGATTTGTTTGTTTTTCAATTGAATTGTACAGGTTATAGGTCACATTAAAGGTGGAAAAAGGTTTGAAATTATATATTGTGGTCTCATTTTTTTATGTCACAAAAACCTGGCATTTTAATAGGGGTATGTAAACTTTTTATATCCATTCTAGCTAAGGTAATCTACCCATATAGCTAAGACTACTGCAGCAGTGATTAATGTGATGAACATAATACTGTTACGCAAGCTGAACTTAACATAGCATGTTCAAATGATCACTGCTGCAGTAGCTACTCCCGCCATCCATCACCCTCGTTTTTAGTGCATTTTTATGCCAGGATTTGGATATTTATTTTTTGTTGTTCTTAGCATTGTTCTTTCAGGGATCAGCCACCCTCTCTTTGCTGGTAGGAAAGCTCTGAAAGGATTTGCACCCAAACTTGTCTTTTAGTCAGCTCAGTTTGAGCTGATTGACAGCTTGGGCGTTTGGAAGGTGCCCTGAATCTTTGGAAGCTGGTTGGCTATATTAGCCTTTTTTTTTTTTTAAAACAAGAAGCATCTTTATTCATCACGTATGACATAGCCTCCTTGAAAGTAATCTTTCTATTGTAAAACAGAAGTTATGTACTTAACAGTAGATTTTCATTATCCCTAGTCCGTTCACTTTGACTGATATGATTTTGCTGCAAGGTGGATCCAATTTGGCAAACTGACTCACCTCCCTGCAATGAAGCTCATTTATATTTCCATAATATACCTGCTCACTAATAACAATGTCCTCATATTGAGGTCAGGCTGGGTCTACTAGGGCTGTCTGGAATGAGAAGCTGTGGGAATTCAGATGGGGAATCCTGAGTGGATTATTGAAGTAGATGGACTAGGGATAGTGAAGATCCAGCAATTATGGTGGATACATACCTTCTGTATCTCACATTATCCTATTGTCCACTAACTGATGGGACAGGTTAAGCAAGACCAGGCTCAGATGGTTACATACAGTTTGTAATGCTTGGGAAGGTTGTGAAACATAGTCCTTATTGCTTGTATGTAGTTGTCATCAGTTTAAGCATTCTTGAAGAAAGCTATAAAGGTACAGTGGATCTTGTGGAATGAGCTTTTGGTTTTACAAGCAAGGGTTTATTATTAGATTGGTTTTAAGACAATCTGTAAGAACTTTGGATAAAGTTACTTTGGAAACTTTGGGATACATTTGTCGGCTGAATTAGTTACCACCCCCTTCAAACATGATCCTGTTAACAAAAGTCCCATGCAATCAGTAATGGGGGATTAAGCTTTTTGAGTTCATATAATCGGTTAAGGTACGTGTCCCATAGTAGTATGAAGATGATCCTATCTACCCATATATTTAATTCAGAGACAGAGGGACTTGTGCAGGCCTAAGAGTTGAGGGGCTAAATAGTACAGCACAGATTATAATGTTGGTGTGACCATATAAAAGCACTGTAGCTATCATATTAAGGTCAATTCATCATATACCATATGATTCAACATGGTGGTGTTTTTTTCTCCAAGGGCAGGCATATTACCCTGAATTCTTAATGAAGGGTTGACACTTCTGAAGATATTGATCCTCATGTTTAGTTGGTAGATATGTGTAGCTTGAACCAAGGTTCTGATATGGCAAGAATACTGAATGATTCTTTGTTAATCCATGCTTCAAGAAAGCCAGCCTTACTGTTTATGCTTCCAAAAATGAAGTAATATACCTTTGAAGTATTTGAGTGATGTACTGATCAGTCCATGTATAGGCCGTGGTGGTGCAGCGGTTAGCGTTGTCACCTCACAGCAAGTGGTTCTCCCCTTTGATTCTCGGCTGAAGTGCCTTCTTTGTGGAGTCTGCATGTCCTCCCCACGGTTGAGTGACGTTTAAAGACATGCAAGTAGGTGCATGCATGAATGGGTGTGCCTTCTTTGAAGGTTGGGCATTGGGCTGGCAACTCGGCACCATAACAATCCACTGCCAATCATTAGCAGATCGGAGTTCCGCTGTGGTGACCCCTAACCAGGAAAAGCTGAAAGACATTACTTTTACTGAGTGGTCCATGTGCATGTAGAAGTGCTTAGCTTGTGGAAATATTTGCAAGAACACAGATGCCTGCATTCTGGACAAAATTGCAAAGAAGTGGCTTAGGGTTAGTTTCAGCATCCACATACTTAACTAAGATAATACTTAAGGAATATGTAGTACTTCCAATGCTTTTTAAGTACACTTTTATTTAAAGCAAAAGAAGAGCTCTAGGCACATAGATAATATTACTTCTTTACTTAATTAATTAGCTAATTCAAGCACCAAAAGGGAAGTTGGCTAGTTTTAAAATGGCCCACAAGGGCAGCCAGACTATTACTTATGAACTTTTATTTATTTTTGCAAGGAAATTTATATTATTCCTACGAGACAACAACACACACACACACACACACACACACACACACACACACACACACACACACACACACACACACACACTCAAGATATTCAAAATTAGCCTCATATAAGATGACAAAAGTACTAATCTCCAGCAAGCAGATAATTGGGGTAAAGGGTGAGTGTTAAGTGTAGTATTTTACTTGTATCTAAGCAAAAAGCAGTAATCACTCTGAAAAACTACAACGATGTTTTCAACTGTAGTTCAGCTAATTTTCCTAACATGAAGTTGAAGTTGAGGACTTTGTCAGATTTACCCTAAGATGCATTTTAAAATGAATCCAGAGTTTGTGTAAGTCATAAACAAGCAGTCTCCAAACAGATAAGTAAATTTAGATGCTGTCACTCCATCCACATTTTGTTTTAGAAGGGAGAGGTAATTTGTTAGGCAGTGATTTTGAATGTCTAACCAGGAGTTAGATAAAACGTTTCAGAAAGTATATTTACTTTTCTGTCCTTCTGTTGTAAGAAAGGTACCTTTTTCATCAGTTGACTGCTTTTTTGACCATCCCTGACTCCCTGACATATACATGTGGAGGACTTGAGAAAAACAGCTTTTAGCCTCTCTCCACTTTTGACCAGATTGATTTAGCTGTCATCAAGTATTGAGAGAAAATTATGTTTCTTGGAGCACTCTCTCAGGTTAAGGATTTATGCTATGATGGGGGAAGGTTGCACTTTACTGGTTGTGTGGCTTATGGAACACTGTATCTTTTGATGATCACTGTAGTTAGTGATACTATTTACCAAGTTAATTGATATATTGATTACAAGTCTGTAAAGCCAGATGAAAGACTTATAAGTTGCTATTTATTATTTCTAAGTTGTCACAATATTTATCTAAATCTGTTTGTCACGCACTCTGTTATTCCTTTAAAACTTCTACTGTAAGTTTTATGATTGAGGCAAGCCTTGCACAAGGTCAGCCTTACCCCAAGAATTTTAAGGATGAGAAGCTTTCACATTTCTGCAAATATTCTGTTTGGCAGGTAGGCTAATAAGTTGATTCCTGAACTAGTAAAAATATAAGTCAGTTTTTGGTGTAATAGATGAAACCATGATTACATCCCAGATCACTTAGGCTAGATTTGTACCTGGGCACTTTTAGAACTATCTGGAAAGGAGGAAAGTGAGTGACTAACACAGGTTGATTATATTTATGGTCAACCTATCCAGATTGAAACTGACCACTAACCTTTAATAACTATTTTGAGAAAGCCTATGCATACAGCTCCAGCTAGATTACAAAGCATGATGCATAAATTGCAGAAGTACAATTTCAGTCTTGTTTAAACAAAAGGCAAACAGCTTTATCTTGCTGATAACTTATCCAGATCGCCCAGAAAGACCACAGAACAGCATAACAATGAGCAACGTGATTTTGAAGTCATGGAAGTGAGAAATCTTTCTTCTTCACGTCTTGATGAGCTCAGAACTCATACACCATCAGATGCAATTATCCAGAAGCTAAACCACTTTATCAGTCAAGGATGGCCTTCAAAGCAGTCTTGTTTACCAGTGGAAGTGCAACCATATTTTCCAAACAGACTTGAGATTTTGTCTGACAATGGTATCATCATGAAATCCTTGCAACAAGAGTACATTAAGATCTTGCATCATGGTCACCCAGGAACTGATTCTACTAAAAGAAGGGTGTGAGGACTAGTATTTTGGCCTTCTATGTCGAGATATATTGAGAAAGTACTTTCATCTTGTTCAGTATGTAATAGTACAAAGCCTCATCAACAGAAAAAACACTTTAGGTTATGCCAGATTCCTGTACCTTGGTCAACAGTATCACAGATATCTTTGAGTGGAATGGTCAACATTACTTGGTGTTAGTAGACTCTTATTCATATTGGTTCGGGATTTTCCTACTTCCCAACTTAACTTCCAGTACTGTCATTACTAAGTTGAAGAGACATTTTTCTGTCCAGGTAGTCCACACAGAGTCATTTGTGACAATGGTGCACAGTTTACATGTCAGCAGTTCCAGAAATTTGCAGAAGCATGGAATTTTGTTCATATTATGAGTAGTCATGAATACCCTCAGTCAAACAGCTTGGCTGAACGTGCAGTTAAAAGTGCAAAACAGCTGTTGGAGAAATCCAGACATGACAATATAATTTCCTAAACTTGTTAAATCTCAGAAACATTCCTCGTGATAATCATCTTGGGTCACCTGCCCAGAGACTTATGTCAAGAAAAACCAGAACCACATTACCAATCAGCAATAATCTATTGGTTCCATGTGCTAAAAATAACAAAGCAGTAAGAGCCCAACTGTTGAAGAAGCTTTAGTCCCAGAAGTCTTACTATGATAAAAGCAGCACACCGCTCCATTCTTTACAAAAAAGGGAGATAGTGTGAATGCAGATGTAAAGGTTTTAATCGCATTGTATTTGTGAAAAGTTTGTGTCAGGAGCTGAGATCGTACATTGTGGAATCACAGGAAATGGAATTCAAATGAAATTGGAAGCATTTGTTACCAGTGTCCAAACCAGTGTTATAGCATCTTGCCTGTGACAAAGACTCTAGTTCTCAGACTGGTTTGTCCAATGTTCCTCTTCCAGAGGACATTCCGTCAGCAATCCCTGTTCCTGAGAAAATCACCGAAAGCCCCCAAGCAGAACATTCCTCAGTGACTGTCCCTGTTGCTAAACCCAATCCTTATGATTATGTCATGAGATCAGGTTGTATCCTAAAACCTAGTTCCAGATACACGGCAACCTGGACATGACTGTTGTTTTCTTTATTAGTGTCTGTATAATTGCATGCCTATTGAACTTTTATTGTTTATATGAGACAGCTCAGTAAAGAGGGAGGATGTAGATCAGTATGTGTGATATACCTTTAAGAAACATTCCAGTCAGTGGGCACGTACATATAAGTACTGAGCACGTGCAAGCAAGAGTGCCATTTTGAGTGAGCAGCCAGAGTGAGAGCATACATGTGTGGTGTCAGTTAGCTAGTTTATTTAAGTTTAATGTTCCTGCTACCCATTCTGATGTGTTCGTATACAAAAACTACTTAAATGAACACCCAAGCCTCAATGCCTTCTTAAGGGACACAAGAAGAGCGACAGTAGATATTTCAAGCAGATTGTCAAAAAATAATGAAAGATAAAAATGTAATGGATTTTATTCAAGTGTATTTTTTATTTATTTAACATTAGTTGACTGGGAAAGTCCGACTAGGACAGAGCCTATTTTCAGTGGAGGCCCAGGGAAAAACATTCCAGATGTACATCTTTGGAATGTGGGAGGAAACCCATGCAAATGCAGACTCCACACAGAAGGCACTCCACTTGAGAATGGAACCGGAGAACCTCTTGCTATGTGGCAACAATGTTAACTAGTGCACCATTGCGCCTTGTATGATGGACATAAATTAATATATCCCTTCATGTTCAGTATTCTGTTAACCAAAAGTCTCGAATCTTATTTGGGGAATGTCATTGTAACAGTAAACCATGACATTTGTGTTATTTTTATATTGTCTATATCGTCAGTCTCATCAAAGTTTCATCACTAGTGTTGTGTTCTCATCATAGATGCCTGAAGCACTTAAACATAATCAGCTTTGCTAAGAATCTTTTTCATTGTTTCTCACCACTTTTAGTGATTCACATCATATCAGCATCACAATGATTTTATCTCTATAGTAGCTTTACCATTTTTTATTTATCCTGAACTATTGAATTAGACTAATTGAACACAAGCCTGTGATTGGGGTCTATATATTATATGCTCAAAGTTTTAAAACTTTGACGCTCATATAATCAACAGCATATGAGCAAAGTTTAAAACTTCGAACATATAATAAAAAATAAACAAAAACAAGAAAAACCTACCTGAATGCTCTGAGCAGGGGGGCACACACTCCCCACTTCTTAAATATAACAACTCCAAGATCGCACTACAGTGAAGTAAAGGAAAACCTACAGTGATCTCACTTCACTGTAGTGCGATCTCGGGGTTGGTATATTTAAGTAGCGGGGGGGTGAGGTGCAGCCCCCCCCTCGTGGGTGCAGGGGGGCTTGCCCCCTGCTCAGAGTGTTCAGGTGTGTTTTTGTTTTGTTTATTTTTTATTATATGTTTGCAGTTTTAAAACTTCGCTCATATGCTGTTGATTATATGAGCTTCGAAGTTTTAAAACTTCGAACATATAATATAGACCCTGTGATTGTAGGGGGCTCTTGCAGTATTAACAAGAGTTTTTTCTGTTTATGACTATTTTTTTTGTCTTAATTCCTTTTCTTAAAGATGGATAATGGGGTTAGAACAAATGGGAATCACTAGATGAGGCTGGTAAATTGCTGAAAAAATCAAATTTTTTTTTTTTTTTTTTTTTTGTGGCGGCTACTATTTCTGAAACAACTCATTTGTTTTCTAAAGTACAGCAGATGTCCTTTATATAATCACTGTTGTAGTATATGAGAAGTACCCTGCAAAGGATACCATATGCAGTGTACCAAAGGCTGGGTGCTTTTCTTGTCCCGTACATCTGCCTTATGGCCCAAGCACTATAGAACATTCTGGTACATAAGGGATGGACAGGCATGAAAGTCCTCAGAACATTTTTGCCGTAATCCCAAACACAGCGACTACATCTGTCGCTTCAGTCTTTCAGCAGTACAGCTTGTGCCAGTTTCCAATGCAAGTAGGAAGCATCCCTGTTGGGGACCCTTCCTGTTTCTCTTAATTTTTGACAGAAAAGTTATTTCTTGTCAGCTAAAATGGATAAATGCGACTGCAAGAAGCAGGTACTGTATACAAATAAGCAAACTTGGTGTTTGTTTTTTCTAGGTCTGAACTAAAATTTTAAGGAATGTTAAATTTGTAAATCTTTTGTCCCTAAAACTATAAGAAGTTGATTAACGTGTCAAAATTTACCTAGAAAATCAGAAGCTAAAAGAGCTCACTCAAGGTAGGATGGCTTCTGAATCTTCCCAGTCAGAAGTCTGTCAGCAACGAAATAAGCTTAAGAAGTCAAAGCCTTTGGAAGCTTTGCTTGTCCAATCAGACCCAGATGCCTTTGTTGTGGTGCTCGATGATCCTTCAGACCTTCTGGTTTTGGTTGCTAATCCTGCTGTCAGGGCCTCACCTGAGACTGACAAGGCACATCATACAGGCATGTCCATCATGACTGATCAGATGGCTTACAAGACCACAAAGAACTTCTGATGATCATTTCTGAGGGCCCTGAGAGCATACCACAGAAACTTATCTGAGAAGATGCTCCTGCGTCCCTTATAGAGGTATGTTATGAATCTGATACTCCTTGCTTTGTTTCCGCAGATACAACTAAAAACTAGAAGTAAAAAAACAAAATATATCTCTCCTTCTGCTACCTCTACCCTAGAAAGAGTGGTATGATTTCTGTCAAGGTATTTT
Source organism: Protopterus annectens (assembly GCF_019279795.1). Lineage (NCBI taxonomy): Eukaryota > Metazoa > Chordata > Ceratodontiformes > Protopteridae > Protopterus > Protopterus annectens. Next base: position 274,675,266 of record NC_056742.1, on the reverse strand, counting down.
TTAAGACAGTTATGCCCTTGAAGATACCTCAGTTTTTTATCTGTATCTGTACCCCCCCCCCCCTATTTTTCACCAAGGGGGACCTCTCTCTCTACTGATATAAGTCTTCCTCATTAGCCTTTTTGCATAATTTCTTATCTGTCTGGGGTAAGAATGTTCTTAGGAATTTTACCCCTGTATGCCCCTTATGTACCAGCATTCTTTCTCATGGCTGGGTCATAAGGCAAATGTACAGTGTGAAATAAAAGCACCCAACCTTTGGTATACTGGCCAGGATGTACCATGTTCTTGGCAAGATCCATCCCATATGTCAGCAGTACTGCAGCACTGATCAGTTTAGTAAGTTCTTCAATTGTACCTTCTCTTTACTAATCTCAGTGTTGCCAAAGGATTATACATTGGCAGCACCTTCACTGTTTGCTGTGTTGTATCCTCTGTGACCATGCTGTGTTCAGGGGTTTCAACAACAGATGAGCTTAATGCTTTGTCAAATGTTCATCATTCAACACTGCCTCAGTTGCATATTTTTTGCCTGCACAGACCCATGTTGGCAGGTTTCCTGAGCTCAGAATTCTTTCCTCTGAATCCATGTGACGGGAATCAGCTAAGTTTCTCCCATTAGGGGAGACCTAACTCCTGTCACATAAAGTCAGTTGTTAAGTCTTTTAGTGCCAGCAGTAAGAATCGCACAGTTGAATCTACTCAGCATTCTGTATTGGTGGATTACAGCTTCCAGACTTGGATAAGATCCTTTTGGGAACTTCTTTTTCTCTTTATTAATTATATACTTTTGATTTCTTTCTGTTATGTGTGTGTGTGTGTGTGTGTGTGTGTGTGTGTGTGTGTGTGTGTGTGTGTGTGTGTGTGTGTGTGTGTGTCTTAACTACTATTTTCTACTGTTGTACTACTGTGCTGTTTGTATGTTTAATACTGCTATTAAGCAGTTATGGGTATTTTAAAAATGTTTTATGACTTGTACTAGGAAACTGAATTTCTGTGGTCTTAAGGAACTGTCTCGTGCATGTAGAGCCATGATTTAATCACACTTGCTTCTGTTGTTTATCTGCTTCATTTTGAAGTTCTGACAGAAAAATATTGCATTTTCACCTTTTTCTTCATGTGTATGATATTTACTATTGATTTAATACTGCTGTAGCCATTTTTATAGTTAAATCATGATTTTGCTATAAATTACTTTATTTGCATTTTCTATGAGATTTTTTTTTCATTTTTGACATGAGAATCTCTGAGTAAATACTTTTTATACTGTTTTAAATGTTTTCTATTTGATTTAAGGGCATATATTTGAGTTTTGTCAGTATATGGATAAGTAGAACAAAATATAATTCCAACAGTGACCAGGTACCTCTGCAGAAACACAAAACCAATCCAAAGAATAAAAGCAGGCATTGGCAAGGCTCCAGTTTCTTCCGCTGATTTATTACAAGACACACAAGCGCTTTCTTTTTTACACCTGAAGAAGCCTTGTGGTGAAAGTGCTTGTGTGTTTTGTAATAAATCAGCTGAAGAAACTGGAGCTTTGCCTCTGCCTGCTTTTATTCTTTGGATATGGATAAGTGAGTTTTACTTGGTACTGTAATAGTATGCACGGTTGTTTACTACTCTGTGCAGGTTGTAGAACAAGGCTTACATTTTAAATTGTTTCGGATATGTTTTATGCAGTTTAGCCCTGTTTGTTGTGTGGGAATATAGTTTATCTTTTCTATTGGTACTACCCTTAGTCAGCCATTAATAGTTTTAGTATATTATTCTAGCTGATGGACCCTGACACAGCTACCCTTCATCAAATCCAGTTGCACCTAAAAAGAAAATAAAAATCAACAAAAACATGCCTCAGCCTATGGTTTGTTAGTCTATTATTGTCTTAAGGGGGCCCAAAGACCTAGTCTATTATTGTCTTAAGGGGGCCCAAAGACCACTTACCTTTGTCCCTGTCACCCTCTAGTGTGAGTCTATAGACCCCTATGATATGGGGGTCAGACATCCTCCAGAGCTGTTCCAGTTCCTGGTCCAGGTACAGGAGAACCAAATCTTTTAGGTGCTGTTGCTTTTTATCATAATGGCTATGCTATCCATATTATCTTGGAACACAAATGGCCTTACAGGTATAGACAAAGGGGAAATAGTATTGAATTATATTAAGAAATGTGGACTGCAAATAACAATGCTTCAGAAGTCACATTTGGAAAGAAACGAGCATGTGAATTTGGAAAAGAAAGGATTTCAGGATGGATATTCAGAAAAATAACAAGGGCAAAGGAAAAGGGGATCAATTTTACTAATTGCTAGAGGGGCTCCAATAGTGATAGAAGAGGAAAAAAGACAAAGTATGGGACTATTGGCACAAGAGAAGGATTATTCTGTTATGTATTTATATTTCAACAAAAACTTCTATTATGAGAAGTAGTGAATATAGTAACAGAGGTATAACAACTGGTATCTGGATCTTTAGAAAAGGGAAGGAGCAAACTACATAGGAAAAATGGGAATTGTGGGAAAAATATATGCAGATAAAGAACAAGGTATAAAAGAAGGCAGGATTTGAATGAGCTGTATACTGCTTAACTAACAATGACTGGTTAGATTATAAGTGATGTAGAATGTTTGCAACTACAGTTGTTTCAATGGTGTCTGTGATGCATAATGTTTCCAGCTAAAGTGGTGTCAATGTTTGTTTTTCATTTATATAAATGTAAGATTGCCTATGTCATATGTGATAATTTAAAAAAGATTTTTTTTTTGTTAAAAAACTTTTATTATGGAGATTAAGAAAATTTCATGAGAAAAGAAATCAGCTTGTAGGCAGGGAATATTACTTACAGATGGGGGAATGGAACTTGATTTGCAATAGTGGGGATGTATCAGGGGGACATAGAAGGAAAATATAACAAAAGAGGGTAGATTTCTGAAGAAATTTATGAAAATATTTGGCATGGAAGATGTGAATTCAGTAGAAGGGGCTCAGACAGAATTTACATATTATTCCCCAAGGTACAATAACTAGGCTGGACAAGATCGACATTATAGGTTGGTACTAGGCTATCGGCCCTAGGGGCCTATACAAGCCTAGCCATAACAATTCCCTGGATATTTCTTCCCACAATATTTACTTCCCTGGACGCCTGTCTAGCAGGGCGGCTGACGTGATTCCCGGGATGAATTTCCTAGCTCCCATCCAATCGTCAAGGTTACTTTTGAAGAGGGTCAAGGAGGCTCTCTTCTTGACATGTATGGGCAGTCTATTCCAGTGTATGGGGAGTCTGTGGGTCAGGAACCTATCCCTCCAGCATGTTTTGTTCATTGTGATGACAAGGTTTAGATCCCTGGAGCGTGTGGCTCTGAGGGATAGGGATTTCTTTAAGTGGAGCATGTCCAACAGATCAGGGTTTGACATGGCCTTGTATGTTAAGCAGAGATCGCCTCTGAGTAGACAATATGCCACAGAGTATAGCTGGAGTTTTTTTAGATTGTCAGGGCATCTGCTATTTCTGCGGCCTTTCCAGCTGTTGCAGATGTCTTGTGAGGTACAAACCAAACGGAATGTTGTATTCTATAATGGGTCTAATAAGGGATGAGTACAGTGGGACAATGACCTCCTTTTTTCTGGATGAAAAGCGCTTAGTGATGAGGTGTTCCACATAGAAGGATTTCCTGACTGTTGTGGCGATGTGGTTATCGAAGGTGAGACCACACTCCACCTGCGTCCCTAAGTCTCTCATCACACTTTCAGTGTTTAGTGTACTGCCACCTATGTGTAATTCATGGGTACATGTTTTTTCCCAAAAGGGATAACTATACATTTCTTGGCATTAAGCTTGAGCCCATGGCTCTGGCACCAAGCATCTGTTTCTGCAAGGCCCTTTTGTAGAATATCCACACCATTTGGAGATTCAATAATGGCTCCCAGTTTGCAGTCATCTGCGAACTTTGTTAGCCAGAGTCCCTTAGTGTTGGCCTGTACTTCAGAGAAGCAGATGCCAAACAAGAGCGGTCCCAGGACTGAACCCTGAGGTACTCCACTTGTCACTTGTCTGGAGCTGGATTTGGAGTCAGCTACTTTTACAGTCTGGGTTCTGTCAGTAAACCAGTTGGCAACCCGAGTGACATAGGGATTTATGCCCAGCTTAGTAAGTTTATTTATGATTCCAGAGTGGGGGATGGTATTGAATGCCTTGGCAAGGTCTAGATAGGCTGTGTGGACCGAATTACCCTCATCCATAGCTCTGCAGACTGATTCGAAGAAGTCAGTCAGGTTCAGGAGACAAGATCCGGTCCTTCACGAACCTAAACTGGGTGGGGTCCAAGGTTTGAAGGTTGCCAATGTCTTTGTTTATAAGTTCCATGATAATGCGTTCCATGCCCTTGCAGATCAGGCTCATCAGACTGATAGGACAGCAGTTCCCGGGATTCAAGGTGGATCCCTCCTTGTGGAGTGGGATAAATGTAGCTGTGCACCACTCAGTGGGCACGAAGCCTGAGGTAAGGCTATGATTAAACATGACACTTAGGTGAGGTGCCAGTTCATTTTGTAGTTCATGTAGTACACAGCCTGGGATGTCATGGATGCTGTATTCTTTTTGAGAGTGCGGTTTTTACCTGTGTAGCCGTGATTAATGGAATTTGGCAATCTTTTGGTATTGAGATGAGCCCTTTAGTGGATGAGAGGGAGTTGAAGTTGGCACTAAGTCGATCTGCCAGGATATTGGCAATATCCTTGGGATCAGTATATTTAATGTCATTCTGTTGTAGCTCAGAGCATATCTGAGCATTGCTATTTAGATTCTTGACATAACTATAGAATGTCTTGTGGTTGTCTTTGGAATCTTTGGCAATTTTATTTTCATAGCTAGCTTTGGAGGATTTTATGAGGGATCTCAGCTTCTTACTGAGGCTGGTAAAGGAGTTTTTTGAATCCTGGGATTTTCCTCTTTTCTGCAACAGTTTCTTTCTTCTGAAGTATAGTTTGTTTATGGCAGGAGACCACCAGATTGGCTTCCTTTTTTTGGAGTAGAGCATGTTATATTTCATAGGAACATGTGCATTCAATTGAAAGCTTCAATACACATCCAATAACTATTTTAGATCATGCACAGATAAAATTTAAGATGCAAAAGGAGGATAATTAAGTAAAAATGAGACACTTGCGTTTTCCCAACTACCTGTTAAAAAGTGAGGAACTTAAGGAATGGGTAGTGGAAATTATTTGAGAGTTATTAGGGAAGGTAGAAATTTCTTCATAAGTTATAGCTAATGAATGGGACAAACTGAAAATGGAATTTAAAAATAAGGTAGAAATAAAAGAGAAAGAGATATGGTTAAAAAGTAATAGGAATTACATACAGGGGCTGACAAAGATTAAAGTATTGCAGAATAAGGGAACTCTCATAAAACAAGAAAAGGTGCAAATGCAGTGCTGAAGAGAAAATAAGGAATATCTGGATAATATGCATGAGTGTAGAACGATTGCTGTTAAGCAACTATTTTTTATGACAACAGAAAGTAGTAGAACAAGAAAAATAACCAGAGATCCTGTAGAGGTGTTAGAGATATTTTAGAACATTTGTTAGCATTTGCATAAAGCTGAGAAATGTGGAAATCAAGAATGAGCACAAATGGAAATAGTTATGGAAGACTTAATTATGCCAAGGTTATAGATAGATGAGGCTTAACTAACAGTTAACATAGGAGGAAATGAAATAAAAATGATGATGTATAATCAGTCTTCAGGAAAATCTCTAGGGACAAATGTTATTCCTGTGGAAATTTGGAAGTTAGAAGGGAAGAATGTGACAAAAATCTGGAAGATTTTGTTTAGCAGTATTTCAAAAGAGGGGAAGCACCAACATCTTTAAAGAAAGCTGTGGTGGCTGTATTACCTAAAGATAGTAAAGACCCATCAGACCCAGCGGTACTTTTCCGTTAACGGGGCAACAGCTGTTTTGGCCTCGTTAGCGGTTTTTTGTCCTACGGAAAGTATATATATATATATTTATACACACACACACACACACACACACACACACACACACACACACACACACACACACACACACACACACACACACACACACACACACACACACACACACATATTTATTTCGTAATGTGTTTGTATAAATATATAACATGCGTGTAACTGTTCACATACACAAACACACACACACACACACACACACACACACACACACACACACACACACATATTTCTTTCGTAATGTGTTTGTATAAATACATAACATATGTGTGTAACTGTTCTCACACACACACACACACACACACACACACACACACACACACACACACACACACACACACACACACAGAGCAGCTCTCTTTCTCTTAACTCCAGAATCAGGGACAAAACCGGAAGTAATCCAGAGCATTGTTTTCTCGTTAAAATAACAAGTTGACTTTGCTTTGTAAATGTAAGGTCAGAATTTCTAACTGATGACTTGGTAAGAGAATGTATCCAGCTCCATTCCAGTCCAAAATCAAGTAAGACATAACTGTTAATGGCCATGACAGACTTTTTAGTAGTGTTCCTTTATACCAAACAGCCATTATTTGGCATTGCTTTCAGCGGTAGCCTTGTCACTCCATCAGCTGGAAGTTGCTGTCAGGGTATAGTGCGGAAGAATGAGGGCACATCCCTTACATCTGAATTGAATTTTATATGACTGAAGTATATACCCGCCCTTTTTGTGGTCATCAACTATTTTTTTTTAGTAAAGGGGCTTGCCTTAAATCAGAAAGTAATTGTGGAGCAATAACCACGGCAGAAAGCTGGATGGTTTGAGAATGGTATTTCAATAGGATGTGCACGGTGCTTAATTTACCATGTCACTGTCTTCCACAAATGTAATAGCTCCAGAACTAAGACAAATATTTATAAGCATGCTTAAATATGGTACCAATACAAGTAACTGCGTATGTGCTGCAAAAGGAGGAAATACTTTCCACAGGACAAAAACCTTTAACGAGGCCAAAACAGCTGTTGCCCTGTTAACGGAAAAGTACTGACCCAGCTTCATATAGACCCATTTCAATTTTAAACCATGATAATAAAGTGTTTATGTCTATACTATCTAAAAGAATGGCAAAAGTGTTGCCAAAATTGAAAGATATGGATCAGTGTGGTTTTGTGGAGGGGAGGAAAACAAATGACAACATTAATAAAACAATGATGAACCAGACTCTTCCCCTGATGGGAGGGTCTTAGCCAAACTCCTATCACAGGGAATCGGAGGATGGAATTCTGAGCAGAATCCATATGCCACTCAGACAGTGTAAAAATTGAGTCTGTACTTTTACAAGTAAGTAGGACTTACATAGCTGTACTTTCTTTGTCGGCCCTTAAAATTTTTACCTCAGTTGAACTGATGCCAGGCAGTGGATGCAATACAGAGACATTAAGCTCTGCAGGTACCGGCAAAAGCTCAACAGGAAAATGAGAAAATGAAAAGAGTACTTACACTTCTAGTGATGATAAATGTTTTATCTGAGGCAGGTTCATTCTTTTTCCTCTCAGTATTCTGATAAAGGAAATTCTACATATACCATACATGTAAGTCATATATATCCACATTTCTACACTGTTGGACAAACCTGAAAGTCAGCTTGCTTGTCTTCCCTCAGTTGTCTGCCTCATAACACTTAGTATACTCAAGTAGTGCAGCAACTGCCTGATACTCACGGGCCCTAAAGATGAGCAAGTATGACTATGATGTGATCTCTGTCTATATGGGTGTAAATGACCTGGTGCACAAAACCCTAAGGAAATTCAGAGAGACATCTCTGAGCTCTCTATACATGCCAAGAATGCAGGACAAGAAAGACTCTGGTATTGAACAAAATCCTACCTTTGCCAAGAATTATGCTGAGGTACAATGAAAAGATGATTAATTTTAAAAATTGGCCAAGTAACAGTTGTCATTTGATGGGGATCCAGTACGTTTCAGCATGGGATAAACTGCTGAACATCCGTACTTGCTTTGCCAAGGGCAGCTTGCACCTCTTATCCAGGGTTACCGCATACTGGCTCAGTCCTTTGCTGCAGCATAGTGTCTTTTTTTAGGCAGAGTCTAGCTATTTTTTCTTCCAACCTAAAAAAGCATAACAAGCAGAGTACCAATGTCAGTGTGGAACTGCTCAACACTAAGAGTCTGACAGACTGCCTGACCTTGAAGCCCACCTGCATTTGGAGCACATTTATATCTGTATTACTGAAACCTAGTTTAAAAGAGCAGAATGCACCCCCTGTATACCAGGGTTTTGTACCTACAACTCCTTTTAGACCTGATGGAAACTGGTAGAATTTCCATATTTAATAAAGACTACATTATTAAGGAAGACTCCCACAGAAACACAAATTGAACTTACTGAGATTCATCTTATTCTAAATAAAACCAATTATCAGTTCATAGCACGCCACAGGACCTCTTGATAACCCCCTTAAAACCATGTCATTTCTTAAATACATTGGATGAACTTCTAATACATAAAACCTCCATCATCCTGATTTTAACTGCTCATTGATAAACTGGGAGACCTATACCTCAAATGCAGGCTATGCCTAAACATTCCTTCATTTCATAAATCAGAATTCCCTGTATCAGTTAAAGAGCCCACTGGAGGACTAATTCTTGACCTGGTCCATACAAATATAGCATGAATATGTACTATCCCACTGGTATATCGTTCCCCAGTCAAATCTGACTACAAACTGGTAACCTTCTCTTTCAAAATCCCTAAAACAGCAGATGCAGTCACCACAGTATTCAAATATTGAAAACATACAAGCTTCCCACAAATCTCGGATGAAGTTTCTAAGTTCAAATGTAACTGCAACTCTCAAAATGCTGACACAACTAGAAGTTATGAAGATAAATTTTATGATTGCCTAGAAAACTGTGTAAATCTGTCACTCCCTACCAAAACTAAATAAAAAGGGAAGAGTAAGAGCAAACCAGCCTGGTGGTTTAAATGCAAAAATAAACAATGCAGTAAAAGGAAATAGTTCATTATAATGTATAACAAGACTGAGGATCCACAAAATCAAGGCCAACATCAAAATGTTACCCAAGGTCCTGAAATTACCATCAGGAAAACAAAGGCATCCCACAAACTTAGGCCAGTGTTGGAAGTTAAGAATAGTTAGATCTGCAAGATGGTGGTGCCGTGTGTGGCAGCGGCCTCTCCAGCTCCCTTTGTGCATTTTTATGTTTTGTTTTGTATTTTCATGGATTGCTGATCTGGTGGTCTATTTGGCTTGGCTGAGTGTGCTGTTTGCAGCGGTGGTGTCCTTGTTGAAATTTTCTTTGTTTTTGGGAATGTTGAAACACATGGAAGTTTGGGTCTTCAGTGGTGAGTTGGACTGGATGCAAGAAGTGGAGGCCATCATTTTTTTTCTGTGAGGGGTGATTTTCTAGGGACCAGATTTGTTTTCATTGGGTCTGTGGAAACCAGACTGGATTTGGGATGCTGCTAATGGTGTCAGGGAATGGAACTGGTGACGGTGACGGTTTGGGTGATGAAGATTGAGGAAATTTTGTTTAACTGATTGCGGCCATTCGGGCTGCAGGTAGTAGTGGTTGTAAGGGTCTATGGTGTCAGAAGGAAGGTAGGAAGGAAGGACTGAGACTTTAATGTTGCTGGTGATGGAGTGGGTGAAGGAGCGACTGTTGTAGCCCATGGACTCCTCCTCAGTTTTGAAGCTTCTGTGCTTTCTGTGCCTTTGATTGGCTTGTTCACTGTTGTTGTATATGTGTATTTTTGTTTCTGTGTTTCTGTTTGTGCATGAGCTCGGAGAAATGAAATTTCATTCAGCTGTATGTTTGTGTATGTGTTGAATGACAATAAAGTTACTTTTGACTTTACAAATCGTTCTTTATGTATGTCAGGAAGTTACAAAATAATACCCAATACTGCTCTGAACTTATTCAGAATGGCACTGTTTACCCTGATCTAGTAGATATTGCAAATATACTGGTAAACAGATTCAGTGCTAACTTCACTTCAGAGACATGTATATCAAACCCACATATACCTGAAACTCTCCTATTAGCATAAAAGAACACTTGTTAAAAGTAATTTTACATCCTGTGTGGGAGCTGATAACATATCAGGCTGCTTGCTGAATAGTACTAAGCATGTACTGCTGGATCCAGTTATGGTACTGGCTGTATTCCTGCAGTTTGGCACACAACAGCTATGATGCTTCTTCGCAAGGTTGACCCCACTATTGACCCTGGGAGTTACAGACATACCATTGCAAAGCCAGGGAATGGGTTATAACAAACCTAATGAACTATGATATAAAAATCTTATAAGACTTGATCCCCAGCAGTTTGGCTTTAAGGGTAGAGTCTGTCTAATTAATTTGGTAATTTTTTTGATAGGGTAGAATAAGCAGTGGACAGTAGTCATGCTTTCCATACAGTATACCTTAAACTTGCCAAAGTATTTGATACTATATCAAATGCAAACTTTATCAACAAGCTAAATGTGCTCCAAATTGATGCCTATATAGTTAGATGCTTAGCAAAGTGGCTGAGGGACAGAATATACCCTCTGATGGTAGCAGGCATGTCCTCAGAGAGCATAAAGGTAACCAATGGGGTATCACATTGTTCAGTTCTGAAACTTTTGCTTTTGGCAAATATGTCTCTGATCTCCAAATCATAACTCAGGAATGAACTCTGGTTAACCAGGTTTACTGATGATTGTAAACTGGGTGTTATACTTGAATCCCCTTCTGATATCCAGAAGCTACAAAATGAACTTGGACATGTTATTAGGTGGTACGCTGGAAATGGGCTAAAACTAAATGCTAAAAAATGGAATATTGTTACATTTGGCAAACAACTCTCGACCTAGCTAGTAGCATAGATGGCATCATACATATGAAGATGTTGTGAGAGACCTTGGTCTGTGGTTAGATAACTCCCTGTCCTTTGACCATTGTGATGTTACAGTAATAAAAACTCTTCTGTCTAGAAAAATAATCACAAAGGATGTTTCCTCTAGGTTCAGAGAAGTCCTGACCCTTCTGTATTCTGCACTGATCAGGCCCATCATTGAATACAACGCCCCCTTTGGGATGTATCTTATTAAACATATCAAGCATTTAGAGAGACTACAAATGTTCCTGACAGAAAAGATCATGGAACCAAAGGATTTGATCTAGCAAGAGAGGTTACATGCCTTTTCTCAGTATTCAGTGTCTTACAGCCTGCTTTAGGATGATTTGTGCCTTTCTTTCTAGGCCATTAGGGATCTGGTAGTTCAAGACCTGATATTTCAACACAAATTAAACTGTCCTGTATACACTAGAGCCAGAGATCTGGATCTGCTTCAGCAGATTAACAAATCATGGTGGAGAGACAGATTTGCCTTTCAGCAACTACTCCTCTGGAATAAACTTCCTTTCCAGATCAAGCAACTTGACACACTATCTTCCTTTAAAAAGGAACTAGACAGATATTCATGAATTCATCCCAGTTATGCTTGGCTTGTCATTCCTTGAAAAGGGAGGTAAGGTCTAAGGGTGGGTACTGGCAAAGCATAAGTGTTCACACGGCCCTGTTGCTTTTTACATTTTATGATTCAAGAGACTGACCACATGCTGTTCATCATGGGTAGGTAATCTGTTTCACAGTGCCAAAAATCACGACTTGTACTCTTAAAATGTTATTCAAGTTCCAGGCAGTCAAAGTGTCTGTATGTAAGAGAGGGACAGTGTGATACTTGTGATGTGCACATATATTTTAAACACACTGTCTATATTTCACAGTAACCACCAAAGCTTTGCAGATACGGCAAAAACCATTATATGTTTATTATCTCTCTAGCACCTCGGCTAAACAGCCTTTCAAGAGTACATACTTCCATCCGCAAACAGTTTTCATAACAAAACTAATTACACAATAATTCAATTAAATAATTATATAACTATCCAATTATATTAAATTAAATTAACAATCTCCAATTGCATTCACAGTTCAAATCCTTGAGAACCAAGGCATTGTATTTTAAAATGAAAATTGACTCTATAAAGCAATTTATTCTTCAGATTAACATTATCATATTGTCCACTAAAACCTTTTTGTAAAACAGTCGCTTGCAGCCCATCCACTTTACCATCATGATACATTTTAAAATATGTATACGCTGAGCTTTCTATTTTACCTTTCTTTTATATCCCTGACATGTTCTAAAAACTGTGTTCCAAATGCTCTTTTGCTTTCTCCTACATAAAACTGTCCACATGGGCATTTCAGTGCACAGACAATTCCTTTTGTTTCACAATTAAAGCTATCCTGTGATACATATTTTCTACCATTAATTTTATGAAAACTTCTAACTACATATCTGCAACAACTACATTTACCACGGGGAACAGTCTGTGTCCCTAAATTTCCTAGCTACTTTTTCTACTGGTAAACAAATTTACCATGTACTAGCATGTCCCTAATAGTTCTTCCCCTTTTGTATGAAACCCCAAATTTTTTATCTAACACTTGAACAAAATCCCTATGTTGGATCAAAAAACCCCAATAAAATTTACCAGTTCTATTAATTCTACACCAAAAAGACTATACGTAGTTACAAAAAACATACATTTCCTATTTGTTCTTATGCAAGACCAGTACCTAACAAATTATGCTTTGACCATCCTCATTCCCTTTTAAGTTTATTAATGCTTTGAAGTAAATTTTCCTTTTCATAACCTCTCCTGCTGAACTCATTGATAGTATTTTGAAGTTCTTCAGCAGACTCTTTATCATCACTACACAAATGACAAATCTTGAGAAACTCTCCATAGGTTAAAGCTTTTAATATAGGCAGCTATGCCCATGCAGTTATTGTTTTCCCTCTTCAAACTTTCTATGAACTCTTGTTTGGATTATATCCCTTTTACTCCCATCTACTACAATATCCAAAAAGGGTATCCTGTTCCCTAATTTTAATCCATCAAACTTTAGTCCAAACCTATTTGTATTTAAACTCATTATAAACTGATAGACAAATTCCTGCCCCCCCCCATACAAATAAATATCAGTTCTTCAGTGTATCTGTAGTAACCAAATACATATTTCTTAAAATAAATCATTGGTATATACATATTCTTCCTCTAACAAACCCATATATAGATTAGCATACACAGGGGCAAAAGGTACCCACATGGCTGTTCCCTGCATCTGTTTATATAGTTGTCCATTAAACTAAAAAAAAAAAATATTCATCAAACAAAAATAAACTAACTGAATAATATACTGTGATACTGGACTCTCTCCTAAATAATGGTTCAGTGCTTCTACTTCAAAGTTATGCAGTATATTAGTGTATAAACTCACAACATCTGTTGTAATAAAATACATTTCATGTTCCTATTTTAGTCTCATTATTTTTCCTAAAAAATCAAAAACATCCTAAATATATGATGGCAGTTTTACTACTTTGGATATCAGGTACTTATGCAAAAAGTGTCCTAATCTATGTGTGAAACAATTACAGGCTGATACTATGGGACGGCCATGAGGGTCAGCCATATTTTATGTATTTCGGAGTGACAGTACAATCATCAAAATTCAACTTTTTTTCTACATCATTTCTTGAGAAGTAGTCTAACCTATAACCTTAATTTAGTACATTTCTAAAATTAGTTGTTGCTTTCTTATATTCACAAACATCCACTATTTTATATACCTTCTCGTTGTGTAAATGTTTGTAGCACATTCTCAAATATTGAGTGAAGTGCATAACCACTAATTTGTTACCTTTGTCATCTGGTTTGAAAACAAATTCTCCCTGCTGGCTCAGATTTTGTAGTGCACTTCACTCACTTTTAGTTAAATTATATTGTGTATCATATTTACTCTTTTAAAAATCATAAAAATGTTTTCCCACATTATAATTCAACATCACTGAATAATTGTATGCCTTCATAGGAAAATGGAGGTATAAACTTACTTTTACATACCACATCTTTTTGTCTAATTGGCAATATGCATTTGCTTCACAGTTAGAGCTGCAAGAATAAAAACTAACATCACCACTATCCATTTCATCAAAAGAGTCATTTACAACATTTAAACCTATTTCTACATTTTGCATCTGACTAAAAAATACTTCAAATGCAATTTTCTTACTAGTTTAAAAACATCACAGCTAAGAATATATTTAATCTTGGAAGAACCATAGGTACAAACTTCAAACCACAGTTTAATACTGATAATTCTACATCTGAAAAACTGTAACCAGACAAATTAATTACATAATTTGAAGCAGTCCTATTTCAACATTAACAGTTTGAAATAGTATATCAGTACCATTTACCTCTTTGGGAATTCTGATAAAACTGTCCTTCACCTGGTCAACTCATTAGTCACTCTATACCATTTACGATTAAACTCTCCTTGTCTATTCCCATTTTGAAAAGTTTTTTTATAAGTTATTTGTATGCTGTGCTGGTGGTAGGGAAGAAAAGTGAACCTCCTTATCATTCTCCCACTCTGTGAAAGTCAGCACACTATCTGCTGACACAAACGACGCACTGTGTTGAAGAGTCTTCCCTTCCTACTATTCAAATCTCATGTGATTACTTTGCCTGGACTGGTTCATGTTCCATGTAAACTCCCTATTATTCTTGTAATCACGCATGTCTCATTTTTATTTCTTTTTCTTCCTCTCTATTAATTGTTTTTCAGACTGACAGTTTTTCAGTAATGTCAGTTAAGAAATGCTCTAACCCAGAATTATTAATCTTAGACAGTATAATGGAACAAATAGTTTTTATCTCCTCTTTGATTTTACATTGTTTAAGCATATGTCTTTCCACCAGGATGTTAACCCACTCTACAGTACAGTTATGGACAGTCGCAATCCATCGTGCCTGAAATTTTTATCTACATCAGTCACATCAAAGGGAGTTGAGGAGTTCTTAATAACTCTCACTCGCCTTGGGGTAATGTCAAGTTCCAGGTACCACTGCAAGCTCTGTATATTAAAATGCACAGATGTTTCTTTAAACAGTAATAGTTCAAGCTGGTTAAACAGTACCTGGGTGTCTGGAGCTAACACAGTAGCAGATCTTTGTCCAATCATTATAAAAGGATTTGTTGATCTTCTGCCCTCTCTTCATCTAGCTTCTCAAATAATCTAGGTAAAACATTGCCAGTCTCTACATCCACTATCTCTCAGGATGTTCTCCACTCACCCGACTGGATAATAAAACTTTCCATAGATTTTTCAGTGGGATCCATATTGGACTCACAAAAAATCCTGGGTAGCTGCAGACACGAATTACTAGCCATGGAAATACTGATACCACACCAAAGAGGAGAAAATTCACAGCAACCACCAAACAAAGGCCAGTAATTACCACAAAAAAACAGGATACATTTATTTTATAATGACAGAGTCAGGATCTCTCTAGTGCCTTGGCTAAACAGTCTTTCAAGAATACAAACTTCCATCCACAAACACTCAGTTTGTTATAATTACATAATTGTTATTTAATTGAATTATTGTGTAATTAGTTTTTTTTAATAAAATCTATTTGTATTCTTGAAAGGTAGCTTAGCCAAGGCACTAGAGAGATTTTGACTTTATGTCTATATTTGTCATGGATTATAATCAGTACATCTATTCAAATCTTTAGGAAATCCTTAAAAAAAAAGTGAAAACAAATAAATCTATGATGTCAGTGGAGTGTCAAGTAAAGTGTGTGTGTGTGTGTGTGTGTGTGTGTGTGTGTGTGTGTGTGTGTGTGTGTGTGTGTGTGTGTGTGTGTGTGTGTACCACCCTTTATCACTGGTTCCAGGGCTTGCCTACCCTGTTTTCTATGATACACACCTTATTCAGTAACTACAGGTTGGATGCACAGTATAGGGACAGGGCAGAACATGGCACTTCTGTTCCACAGCGCATTTTGCAACTGTCACCATTCCTTGATTGTGTTAGAATTGCTTGATAATCTACTCAGATGTTATGATGTACTGTTACAGTGACCTTCATAAAATAGTGAGAATAGGTGATTGTACGAATATTTAACAAAACAGTTGATCTTCAAGGATATGGTCTTGACAGTAAATCTACCCTTTTTCCAACCCTTGAATGATCTGTACTTAGTTCTTCTGTTAGTGCATTTTGTAGTTATTGGGTATTTTTCTGTAATTATTGTATTATTTAATGATTCTTTAAGACAGCAGTTTGCCAGTCACATTTCTTAATGTAGCCCAGAGGGTACAAGTAAAGAAGGAGGCCACTAGCTATATATGAGTGCCTCATGCATCTGTGAAGATTTTGTGGAACACTGGCACAGGACCAGCTAAGGCCCACATAGGGACTACAGTACTGCTGATATCACAAAGGTAGGGTAACCCAAATATTATGATTTAGTGTTAGTTACAGTGACCACTCCTCCAAGATCTGCTGTAATTTTAAATAAACTTGCACATAATGCACAGAGTAGGGATAACTGTTAAACATACTTATTTATTTGTAATATTTCTTATATTTATTAAAATAATCTGTAGCCAAAGAATTCTGTCCTCAATGCAGTTAAATAACTATTGATGTAATATTTGTATAAATTGTCTAAAACACAGGTAACCAGTGATTACTTAGACCTTCTTGAAACAGACTGGTCAATAACCATCAATCAGTGTATGACAGCTATCTTCATGAACACATTGTGTCATTTATTTCATGAATTCTGTTTGCTGTGTCTTTCAGACAAGTTGAAGGAGAGCTGAATATTCTTTGTGAATCTGCTTCAAGAGAAACTAAGAGAATAAAAGAGTTTTTATATGAGTCTCTGCAGAGTAAGGATAGTTGGAATCACCTTGATTATGGAATTTCTGCAGAAGACATCCCACGAAGAGACACCAGTTTGAAATCTGAATTAAAGTATTCTGATCTGATATACTTATCACCCCAAAGAGGTAAACATTGTAAAAAGACTCCACCTGCTGCTGCTCATTCTAAAGATGTAGTAGATAATAAAAGTAAAAATGCAATTAAGAATGTAATCCAGCAAAAAAAATATAAAGAAGGGATCCTGAAGAGTCCGATGTTTGAATATGACTCAGATCAGCAGCAAAATACATCATCAGATGAGAGTGAAAAAAATGTAAATGGTCTTGATTTTTATTCATGAAAATTATCAGTCATATCTGTTCTCTACACACGACGCTTTTTTTACAGCTGGGTTTGTATTGCTAGCAAACTTAAGTATCAGAATTTATGTGATGAATTTGAAAACTGTGCACAAATATATGTTTCCCCAAATTGCTATACAACATGAATAATGATGTTTGCCAAGTACACTGTCTGCTATAGACGTCTAAAGTCAGCACATTCATTTGTAAGTGTATTATGTGTTGCACTTGGATGTAAAATAAATATCTGAGTAAACACGGTGTGCTACTTTTATTCTTCATCATTTTTATTGCCTATGTGGTGATAGCCTTTGATAAAAAGCTATAAGATGGAGTAGAGATGAATAACTACATGTTTTGTAATTTAAGTAATTTATCTTCTGAAGTTGTGCAGCCAGCATTTTAAAAGACATTTGTGTTGATGAGAAAAAACACACAAAAGAGGCTCTCCACAGCTGAAGATAACATAAAAACTCCAGTTTTCACTTCAAGAGTTTTAATAAAAAGAAAATAAAACGAGTACAGGATCCAAGTGAGCACTTTCACGTTCAAAAAACGTTTCATCAGACTTCAACACCAACACAGTACTCTGCATCACCTTATATATCATTCATCTGATCCAGATTGTAACACTCAATTCAATTAAAAATAAAAGGTACATGCACCTATAAGTTAATTAGAATATATACTAGGAACAATAAAACACTAAATGCATATCATACACCAGAATGTACATATGTAATATAAAATATAAATATAAATAAATACCCTAACATTAATAAAATATTAACCGCATTAATGTGTTTCTTATACTAATGAACTTAATGTTTATAGGGTCTCACCATCAAAAACGGTTTTAATGAGACCTGATCATTAAGACCAAATGCTTTATGTGCTTGCAGTCTCATTATCCATCTACATTCTATCTCTTCTGTATAATTCTTTATATTACCAAGTCTATTTGTCTTCCTAACCAATTCTAAAACTCTAAACTTAAAAGTGTGTGTCATGCCGTTGTCAATGACATATTGTGCTAAAGCATTGCTGGTGTTTTCTTTATTAATGGCATAAAGATGTTCCCTAATACGTTCTCGTAGTGTCCTGTTCGTTTTCCCAACATAACAAAACCTACATAATTGACACTGAGCTAGGTAGACCAAGTCCCTAGACTTACAGTCAGCATAGAACCTGAACGTGTACTCACGTCCAGTCTCTGGATGAATAAACATACTGTCATTCGTTATGTGTTTACATTGATTACAAGATCTACATGCAAAGGTCCCTATGATCTGAGAAGATCTATAATCTACGTTATTTCTTTCATAGCATAATAATCTTTTTAATGAATTCATATTCCTATAAGTTATATTAGGTTTACAATCAACCAGTTCCCTTATTCTCTCATCAATAGTCAGAAGTCTCCAATTATTATTAATAATTTCTTTAATATACATGTTCCTATTAGTAAACGGGATGACTATCCTATTCTTACTACATGTCTTAGGATGCCAACCATCTACTATAATATCATTACGTCTATGAAGGAAAGGTTTGCCCTTGCCCATTCTGTATTTATTACATATTGTAAAAGTGTCTTTAATTTCTTTCTTATTATACCCTCTATCCAAAAAATTCTTCTCTAATACTTTCTGTTGTTCATGATGTTCATCCTCCTGTGTTGTCAGCCTAGATATCCTGTATGCCTGGCCTTTCAATATATTAGAATAGATATGTCTGGGGTGCATACTATTACGATGTAATAAATTGTTCTTCCAGCAAGGTTTCATGAACATAACTGTCTCCATACCATTAATACCCTTCTTTAGTCTAACATCCAAGAATTCAATTGTACTAAATGAATGTGTGCATTCAAACTTCAAAACATTCGTTGTACCATTTATATAAGTGACAAAATCATTCAGTTCTTCTTCAGTGCCACTCCAAGCTATAAACACATCATCTACGAAACGTCCATAGTACTTGATGCAGTCATGGAATAAGGTATTACCCAATATATATGTGCTTTCCCAGTATGCCAACACTAAGTTGGCATATGAGTTGGCACAAGGGGTTGATGCTGTAGCTGGTAGTTTCAGTCTTTTTAATAAACTTGTGCATTTGCATTAACACTGAGGGTCACTGACTAATCATTGCTTTCTCTTTCATGCCCTGGGGGATACCACCAGCACAGTTTTGTAAATGATAGTGTAGTTGTAGTAGTTATAGCAGAAAGTGTAAAGAGAATTTGGCTAACATGTAGATTGTGTCTCTGAATCCAGCAAATTACATTTGATTCCTGGAAGTGTGTTGTGTAAATTCTTTAGGACTACATAAAGAAATGTGACTGGCAAACTGCTGTCCTAAAGAATTTACGCAACATACTTCCAGGAATCAAATGTAAGTTGTGTTACCTGCACGTACGTCACAAGTCTTTCTTCTGACTTTATGTTGTCAACGCTTTGATAGGGTCACTTAATGTCATTGCTTCCAGGAGTTCGTTGGCTTGTTAGATATTTTGTTGCTTTGTTTTAAAGTGTTTTAAATAACAATGAATGAGAAATCTCTTTCAAATATTTCCCCCGGACTTTGCCAACAAAACAATTTCATTTTTTCTATTTAGCAAAACTTAATTTGAAGCTTTAAAATTCTGACCTCACCAATATTGTTGTTAGTTGTTTTTGTTAATCTTTTAAATTGCTATTATTGGCTTTACTGTCCTGTATGTAAATGTGGAATTCTACCCTTCATTATTGTGACCTCCCTAACTTTGCTAATCCCCTTACCCATTATTGGTTAGTCATTGACATTTTTGTATGGTTAGGGCTTTGAACATTATCCACCTCTCCTCTTTTAGCTTGTCTTTACCTTATATTCATTCGTAGGCTAATGTTAATAATTTTTTTTTCAAATGTGCCACCTCCATACTCCATCATCTGCCATGTCACAGTTTCTAAAGCAAGGGGAGAGGGAAGAGGAGATGGGGGCATTCTAGAAGAAGTTTTCCCTCCTTTTCTCTTCCATTAAATATTTGTATGAAAGTTCATACAGATAAGGTTTTTTTACACGTTACTTTTTGCATTATTTATTGATTGATTGGCATTTATTGAGCTCCACAGATGAGTTCAGTACTTTGCTTATCTTCCACATCTAGCTTATATTCCTTGAATATTTTTACATTCTCCAGCAATCTAAGAAAACCTTTCATCTGGCAGGTGTGTGGTGTTTGGAAATTATTTTTCTACTCTGGAAGCTTTTTGGTTTTATTCTTGGGTCTTAATGTCCTTTTCTTACTGAAAATTATTTATGCTATGTTATACTGCCATAAAGAATCAAGCTTATAACCCCATGTTCTTCCTGTAATTTCTTTCAGAGTAACTTGTCTGCCACTGCTAGGTACTCTTCTGAACTGACTTGGCAATGATTTCCTTTGAGTTCTGTCACTGACCTGGTATCTGCATCAGTAGAAGCCTATTCATTTCAGTGGAGGTACATTTTTATTTTCACTCATCTTCCTGCATATAACTTAGGGTTCTCAACTTCAGCTGACCTTATGCCATCATTAATATGTAATAACCATTAGTGAGAAACAGTGGTATTTTTATGCTTAGTGCATAGAAACTAACATTATATTTCCAGCAATAATGAAAGCAGTATTTGCCTTTTGCTGATTGAAGGCTTATCCTGTCTGTTATTCTGAAAGTGTCTTAGTTCTGGTTTAAGTACTTGGGTTCCAAATCAGTTATTTTACATTAGGAAGGTTTGTGGTGTAGACTCTTGTGACAGGGGAGTGTGGCCTGAACCCTTCTAAGCTGGGAATTGCTGGTGAAGGCGTATCGTGCCTGTTATTCTAAGTGCCTTCGTTCTGGTTTAAGCACTTTGGTTTCAAACCAGTAATTTTACATTAGGAAGATTTGTGGTCTAAACTCTTGTGGAAGGAGAGGATAGCCTACACCCTTCTAAGCTGGAAATTGATGGGTGAAGGCTTATTGTGTCTGTTATTCTGAAGTGTCTTAGTTCTGGCTTAAGTACTTGGGCTTCAAAATCAGTTATTTTATATTAGAAAGGTTTGTGGTCTAGAATCTTGTGGCGGGAAGCCTTCTAAGCTGGGAATTGCTGGTGAAGGCTTAATGGTCTACATTCTTCTGGGAGTATTCTACTGAATTGCCACTTTATTTAAACTGTTTTTGCTGCTGTGACTGCATTTTTCTGCACTTTGAATTTCTAGTACTAGATTCAGGCTTGCTGAAAATAGACTATTTGGTATCATTGCAACACTAAAACCAGCTGAAAAATAAATATTTTTAAAGCCAACATTGTACTTTGAGAATGCTTTTCTGCTGAATGGCTGCTTTATTTAAACTGTTTTTTGCTGTTGTTACTGTGATTTTATGCACTTTGGATTTCTAGTACTTCTGCATTTTATAGCATAGTCTCGATTCAGGCTTGCTGAATCTAGACTGTTTGGTATCATTTGAACACTAAAACCAGCTCTTCACTGAGATTCTGAAAGATCTGAGGCATCTGTTGCTTCCAACTAACTGTAAGTGCCTGTTTTTGCTCTTATATTGCACATTTAATTTGTATTTGCATTCTATTGTCTGAATTGTCTGAACTGTTTTAGCCACATTTTACTGTATACTGTACTAGTTCAGCTGTAGCATAGCCCAGTTCCAGGTTTGCTGTTTCGGGGTCTGTTTTGTAACTTCTGAGCATCAAATTTACGCCATCTTGTTGGAAAAGGCTCTTCAGCACCCTTGTGGGAGGAGAGTGCTGTCTGGGTCCCATCTAATCGAGGGTGATTGGACTAGAGTTCAGAGAGAGTATTCTTATTGGCTAGTTTGAGTTAGAAGGGTTATTTCCTGTTTTATTGAAGCCCCGTGTTTGCACTTATTTGCGTGTAGCATAACATTGTGCACTGATGTATAGTAGTGGTTACCATTGGTGGTTATAGATGTTATGCTTGTTAAATTTTCCCTTAGCACTTTGCTTATGGTCCTCCAAAGGTTTTTCACAGACCTGCTCTACTGTCAGGTGGAACACTAAGCCTAGCCTCAGAGATACCAACACACCTCTCACCTACTAGCCATTCATAAGTGTGACCTCTTTTCCTGACCATATAAATTTACCTAACACTATAGATGCACAATTTCTGATAGTTTCTCCTGCCAACGTGGTCAACATGGGCATTATGAGGCAATGTAACAACTGCCTCATGTTTACCAACAACCCACTACTCCTAGTCCACACAAACTAAACATGTGAGAGATGCAGCTGTATTAAGAACCTTGAATCCATGTTCTCTGACACACCCGTCGGTATATGTGACGATGAGCAGATTGTCAGCATGCACACCTCACCTCTTATTCCACCCAAACCCACATCACACATACCTGCATATATGGAGGTCCTCACCAGAAACATACCTAAATACCAGAGACCTCCCAAACACAAACACAAGCATGCTACACATAATACTTTATCTGGAGAACACAGTATACATAATAGCTCATGCACCAGTGTCTTACCTGTCAAGCCCTTAAGGCACAACACAAAACCAAACATATTAGTCATAGGTGATTCCATCGTGAGACACACAGATGTCCCTCTCACCAGGCTGGATAAGGAAAAGGTCACGGTCAGCTGTCTGTCAAGTGCCAGGATCCACCATGTCAAACATGCAGTCATATCTGTCCACAACAGGTACTGTTATGACTCTATCATAGTCCTTGTTGTTGTGAATGACTTGAGACATACCTATATGAAGGGAGACACGACTGAGCTGTTTGACTATGAGTCTCAGGCAGGTGTGTACCTTGCCTTAAGCAGCATTTTACCTTCACCTAGAATGATGCCTCAGTACTAACAGAAAATGATTGACTTCAGTAAGTAATTGGCTTAGTTTCTGGTGTCATTCTAAGGGGATCCAGTATCTGTCAGCCTGGGATGACATGACCAACAGACCTTGATGCTTTGCCAGAGATGGTCTTTATCTGTCACCCCTAGGATTAGGGCTACTGGCTAAGGCTGTTGCCACCCCCACAGTGCCTTTTTTAGGCAGCGTCTCAAGGACAAAATTTCAGACATAAAAACTCCTTCTAAAAACAACTTCAAGGTTATGCTGCTAAACTAGGAGTATTAACATGAAACTGCACTCACTGGAAGCAGTCCTCACCTTGGAAGACACAAACATTTGTGCTGTCACGGAGACCTGGTTCAAGGCTGTGGAGAGCACCCCAGCCATATTGAGTTACACCTCCTTCCACACGTTCAGACCACAAACTAAAGGCATGAAAAGTAAAGAAGGTGATGTATCAATAGTCAATAAAGATAAATACACCTCCAGATTGGTTAAACAATATGATTCCTTAGATATACTTTAGGTGCAATTTAGTGTCAGTAGCACACCTATTCAAGTCATTGCCAGCTACAGGACCCCCTCCATAAATCAAGACACCCACTCTGCCTGTTTGGATCTACTTGAGTACATCAAGATACATCCATACACAATGGTTTTAGGTGACTTTAACTACCCACCCATTGACTGGGTAAATTTACTCATGCTCAAACTCACTTGCCCTAAGGTTCCACGACTTCATTAACTCCAGTGCCCTGGACCAGTTGGTTGACGCCCCCCACAAGGGCTGTCAATATCCTGGATCTGGTGTTACTAATATGGGGGGACCACTGTAGCATTCCCACTGTGAGGTTTTCCCTGGTGAGATCTGACCACAGATCAGTCTCATTTGAAGTAACTATCACACAACCCCCCTCACAGCAACTTAACTAAAAAACTTCTCCAAAGCAGATTATCACCTCTTATGGGATGGTATAAATGTCTTCACTGCACCTCCCGCCTCAGACAGAACTGGCAAATATGCAGAGTTCTACATCAGTGCTTTATACAAACTCCTATATAACTGCATTGACTTAGCCGTACCTGATAGGACCAAAACAAGCTCCTCAAGGAAGTGCAAACTTGCCTGGTGGATAACTGCCATTAACAGGCTTTACAATAAGAGGAATAAATTGCTGTCTAAGAGTAAGAGGGAGTAAGCCCTTTACTGGAAATACTCTCTCCTCAGCTTAAGCAAGGAAATGTTCTTGTGAAGTCCTTCAAAGCAAACTATGAATCCAAATTGGCTTCCTCAACTAAGGACAACCATAAGATGTATTTTAGTTGCATCTGTAGCCTAAAAGGAAAGGCCCAGATTTGTGCCAAACTGGTTGTTAATGATACTACATATACTGAGCCTGTGGACATAGCTAACCTGTTAGCTAACAGGTTCTGTGAAAAAACTCACTCCTCTGTCCCTGCCGTGTGTAACCCATGACATCCCTACCACCTGTTCCTTATCTTTTTATCTCTAAAGAGCAGGTCATAAATGCCTTCTCTAAGGCCAAAAACATAGCATCTATGGGGCCTGATAACATCCCAGGCTGCATCCCCTACATGGGCTCCAACAAGAATTAGCAACACCATTGGGTACTCTTTTTCAGTCATAGTCTAAGCACCGGCTGAATGGAAAATGGCCACTGTTATCCCTTTGCACAAAGGTGGTGTTTCCAGTGACCCCAGGAACTATACACCTGTTAGCTTGACTATCCTTCTCTGCAAGACCATGGAGCGAATCATCATGGACCTTATCGAGAAAGATACAGGTAATCTCCAAACACTTGACCCTACTCAATTTGGATTTGTCAAAGGAAGAATAATGCCTGTTAAACCTGGTGGACTTCTTCAAGATAGTCACCAAGGTCCTGGATGATGGGAAATGTGGGCATACAGCCTACCTAGACTTAGCCAAGGCTTTTGACATATAGTCAAAATAGGGGAATCCACCTCTAACAGCAGACCTGTAACTGGTGGTGTTCCACAAGAATTAGTTGTGGGACCTCTGCTGTTTGGAATCTATTTCTTCAAAGTATAAGCAAAAACTAAAGTTTGCTGATGACTGCAAACTAGGAGCGGTCATAAAATCTCCAAATGATGTTAACATCCTGCAAGAGGGTCTTAGACAAACAAATAATTGGTGCTGAAGTCATGGCCTTAAAATCAATGCAAAAAATGTATTATCATCCCTTTTGGTAAGAGTGATATTGTTATATTCTAATGAAGTCTTCTATGTGAAAGGCAAAAGCAGTTAATCTTAGTATGTTTTTACTTCAATAAATGGAGTTCATATACAGGCTTGTTTGGTGCATTTTCCATTTGGTTTCAAGAGCGATATTCTTGCTAACTGCCACATCAATAGCAAGACCCTAAGTATGCACTCAGTGGTGAGAGTCCTGGGCACACAGGTTGACAGCAGCCTTAACTTTAATCACCATGTTGCCACAGTAGTAAGAAGGGCATGCTATATTCCTCATCTCATAAGTAGGGGCATTGCCTTTAGAAAAAAAAGAAGTTATAACCTCCCTGTACTCATCCCTCATCAGGCCAATAATTGAGTACAGTGCCTCTTTTGGTATGTACCTTTCCAAGTACCTGCAGCAATTGGAGAGAACACAAAGGTTCCTCACAAGGAAAATTCAAGGTCTTCAACATCTATCCTATTTGGATCATCTGAAATCACTGCCACTTTATTCTGTTTCATACAGAGTACTCCGTGGCAATCTCGGTCTTGCATATAAGGCAATCTCTGACCCTGCTTTATTGGAAATGCTGCATATCTGCAAGTCAATTGGTACACAGGTTACTCGCTCTAAACCTGGTATGTGACATTAATAGAACCTGCTGGAAGGATAGATTTGTCTCCCAGAGGTTACCACATCTTTGGAACAGACTTCCACTTCATGTCAGACAGAGTACCTCACTGGCCCTCTTCAAATGTAATATGGACGATTGAAT
The DNA here is from genome assembly GCF_019279795.1 of Protopterus annectens. Lineage (NCBI taxonomy): Eukaryota > Metazoa > Chordata > Ceratodontiformes > Protopteridae > Protopterus > Protopterus annectens. The sequence goes on along the minus strand of NC_056742.1, from coordinate 274,649,235 downwards.
GGGTAACCATAAATTCACCCTGGGGGTTCTACCTGTATCCCTCTTGGACAGGAGCAATAGGTGTTGATCATGGAAATAAGGGTAGAACTTGGCTAGGCTTGTAAGAGCCCTAGGGCCATTAGCTTAGTAACTTCCTATGATCCTATGAACCCAGGGTCAAGAAGTGCTTATTAGCTATTATATGCAAGACTGTATTGCTTTATAGTCACCATTTTTGCCACATATAAATTAATGTTCACTCACGTATAACTCCATTTATTTACTTTCTGATGTGTGGATACATGTCTGTGTATCCCCACACACAAAATATCCTTTCAGAAATGTGCAGTAACTTGTAACTATGAACCTATAAGCATGTAGCATACTCCCCTTTGGTGCAGAAGGCTTTGGGTTCTATTCCTGCACCAGGAAGATGGGATGGATTGCTGACACTGCACTGCAACATAAAGGAGGCGTTGCACTCCTGAGTGTATCAACCTTCAGATGGCAAACCAAAGCTCCATCTGCTTGATGTTGATAATAACTCAAGAGGATGTAAAAGAGCCCACTGCACATCTCAAAAGGAGTAGGAGTCCCCTGTTTTACACAGCATAAAAAGTTCATTACTAACATGTTTACAAAATGTAAATATTTTTAGCACATGTATACAGATTTCAGTATTATTAACTATCATTTTTCTTATAACTTGTTCATTATTATTCTACTATAATTGACCCCACTCCTTTTTTCACAACCATAATCTAATTGTTCACAATACATCTGCCAGAATCCATTTTTCCATTAAATAAAATTTCATTCAGTCTTTCATTCCAAGTAACACATTTTACTTTAATAAGTTATCTACCCTTCTCACATATTCTTTTGTCTTGTTCTTATGCTATCCATACATAATCATATTCATAATGACATTGTTTGTCATTAATAAAAATCTCATTTTTTCACACACCTTTTTCTAGAGTTTCACCTCAATTTTTTCATTTCAAAAACAAAACATGCTCTGTTGTCTCTTCCTCCTCACAAACTAAATGTATCTATGATTTCTTTCACAACCAATAATAGTTCTCGACGTCCCTTCCCTTCGGTACCATTTATACAGTCTTCCATAATATAACTCATCCTTCTTGACATTTTCCTGTGTATCATTCTCATAAAAAAATTATAATCTGTGTTATTTAGCATGATGGGTCTCCAATTTTTTTTCCTTCTTGTCATCTTTCTTCCATATAAATTTTAATACTTCACTACCTAACTCTTCTTAAACAAACCCTTCCTTCAACCATTCATTCAGTACATTTATTAAAATATTTTTCTTTACCAATCCAATAGCTTATGGTATATTGCATAACCTATACCATATGGGCCTGACACCGAATCAATATTTACTTTCTAAGTACCTTATCTAATTTATTAATGCAGATTTATTTTCCATTTTTTTTCCTTAACTCATTATGGATTTTTTTACTTTCCATTCTCTCATATTTTCCTTCTTTTTACTCTTGTACATATTTTAAACATGCTGTACTACAATACTCATAATTTTATCTTGTGTTCTTTTTACCATTTACATTTTGTATTTCCTTCATTTTACTAAATGCCTTCATTTTTTATTGATTTCTTTTATATATTTATTTTTCATATCATAATACTCTCTTGTATTATTCTCTAAATTCTCTAGTACATTTTTCCATACTTCATTTTCTCTTCCTTTCTTCCATCATCCTGCCATTGGAGAAAAAAACAAGTTTTTATACTTATTTTTAAATTCAATCCACCATTCAGTCCACTTTTTATAGAAATCCTTCATGGTTATATGATCCATAACTTCAGTACTGCTTGCTCTCCAATTCACTCTATCATTCATTTATACTTTTTACTTTCCTATTTTAATATACTTCCTTTCTTCCATCACATCCATCCATATCGCTAAATGGTCTGAAGAACCTGTTACTATAGTATCACTATCTGCTACCTCCAAACCTATCAGTAATACAAAGTAATCAATTTCAGATTGACATGCCCACTTCTATAATTCCATTGACTTTTGTAGCATACGGTTAGTTTACCAAATTTTATCACTTTCTGTATTTTTTATATATTTCCCTTTCCTGTTTTCCCATAAATCACAATTAAAGTCCCTTGCAATCATAATTTTCATGTTAACCGCCACATATTCTAATATTTGATTAAACAGATTCTGTCTTTCCTTGCTAGATATATATGCGTATAATGCTATAATTCTATAAACGTGTTCTGTCCACCTCACATCCACAACAGTTAGTCTTCTCATCCTTACCATTACATAAATTTCCTCTGTTTTAACACAACAAAGCCATTCCAGAACAATTTTCATTTCCTAACCTCCATGTTCTAGTTCTACCCCACATTTTTTTCTGCTTGCAGTCTTTCTTCGGTTGTCAGGAATCTTACATACTCTAACAGAATTAAATCCACATCACGTTTGCCACACAGTTCCAGTACCCTTATCCTTCCTACAGTGTAATTAATACTGTTCTCATTTACTGAAAGTGCTGTAAAGTTGCTTTTCCTTCTTTGAAAGTTTAGGGGAAATATTTTTTTTTAATTTTCATGTTCTTATTTTTACTCTTTCCCCAATTAAAATTTTTCCTGGGTTTATGGACAAATAATCCTTGATCCTCAGAGCAGATTTTTCACTGGCTAGAACTTGAGAAAAATATTGACATCAAGCCCTTCTTCAACCTCTCTTCCTGTATGCACTCTCCCTCTCCTCATTTTTCCTGTCCATATTTTTTCTTCTTCTACAGTTTCTTTTGCATCTATTTTATCCTCTCCTCAGCCTCTTGTTGTCTTTCCTCATGTATGTTTTCTTCTCTTTCCCCTTCTTTTTCATTATTTATTGTTTGCTCTTGACAATTCATCCAAAAGTGTCCCTTTTCTTACACAAACTGCATTCAGACATACACTTTCTTGCTGTATGTCCTTTCTCCCCACATCGGTTACGTTGTACCTTGTCACATTCATTAATTAAATGAGAAAAGTCCCCACAAGTGAAACATGATTTAGGCTGACCAACATATCTTAATGTCCTTCTGTGACCAACCACAAAATATAATACTTAGCAAGGGTTTCATCAGGTTTATTTTTCACATTTCAAAACCGCTTCCAACCTCCACCCTCCATTTCATAAGTTTCTTTCATCTCTAACTTTTACAATATTAGAAAAAGTTTCACACAGACCACACATGCATTTTTAACATCGTCTTCCAGTTCATCAGTTCTAAACTTCAAAGTAACATTTTTTAGCATTTGTTACTACAAAAAAACAAATAATTGTTCCATAAATAAATGTCATTCTTTTTATTACACAGTTCTAGATATTTCATTATCAGTCCATCAGTTTGAAATGTTGAGTCAGAAAATGTTTCTGTCCCAGTATGAATAAAAGACCAAATTTCTTCTTTGCAACCCAGGACAGTTACCAAATAATCCCATGTATAATATGTGTCTGTTACATTATGATTTTTGTTCATATCGTTACAGCTGGTCTCTTCTTTTTAAAAAACAGTTTTACTTACAGTTTGTTGCTGCTCTCTTTTAGGCCTGCTGTCACTGTTGCATAAGTTTTAGTTACTGCAGTATTTGCTGCCACAAAGCCAGATAACTTTCTCAGTTTGTTGCTGCTTTCCTCTTTTCTTTTCTGTCACTGCTGTATAAGTTTTAACTGTTGCCTTCTTTGTTGCCACATCACCTGGTTCCTTTTCCACATTATCCTCTGCACTTCTGAAGAACTTACCTGCCATCTTACACCATGAAACAGCAGAACTGTCACCTGGATCATTCTGCTTGATTATTTTAACAGAACATCATCTGCAAGCCTTACTGACACCACTTCTGTTATCTGCACCACCTCAACAGACTCAGTTACTTTCTTCGCCATGAAGACAGCTAAACACTGCTAATTTACAATATCCACCACACAGGAATCTTAATTTACATCCTGAAGCTCCATATTGAACAATTGTTTTTCTCCAGATTCTCATTTTCTACCTCCAAACTCTCCATATCTTTTCTCTCCTCCTCCATGCTGCTGCTTATCTTAGGTCTCTTCCTAGCTGTTGTAGAAGCCCACCACCACCGTCCAAGTAAGGGTCATTTATTAAAATTCGTAAAATACAATATATAAATTTCATATACATATTTCACAGCTCATTTACAATATTTACAATTATATACAAATAAATTCCCACATTTTCAAAATTTTCAGATGTTCAATTCCTCCCACTCTTTTTTTCTACAGCCAAAATCTTATTTTCTTTAAAATTTCTGACAATACCCATTTCCCATTATATGTTATCTTATTAATTCTTTCATTCCAGATAATCCACATTATACAAAACAATTCTCATGTAATCTATATCCTTTTGTTTCATATTTTCATAATATCCATATTCTATCATGTCCATATGTTTAACATTTTTCAATCATTTTAAACATTCTTTGCCACATATTTCTTCCCACAATTGATGTACCCTTTTACATTTTAGAAAAACATGTTCTGTGGTCTCTATCTTTTTTTGTTTTATATGGCATATTTGCTTTTACTGGAAGCCATATTTACAGACAATCTCCACAAAAAATGTATATATCCCACATATTTTTGTACATCTTTTCATTCTCTGTTTTACTGCCCTCACTTTGTTATCTCCTAAATGCTTCCAGGGATAAATGTAAAATTTTCCAATTATATTTTCATACCATTTTTTCCTTTTCTTTTCTATGTTTATTAAATCAATCTTCCATAGCAACATTTTCTCTTGGTATAGTTTCTTTTCTCTACACGTGATTTCTTTACTTCCTTTTAAACATTTAAGTTTTTCCCAGACTGATTTATATTTTCCTCCATAATCTTTATTAACACGTTTCCTTTTTCCTGCATTCCTTTCAATATTTTATATACGTTTAATGAGGATATATATATATATATATATATATATATATATATATATATATATACACACACACACACACACACACACAATTGGGTTTACCAAATCCAAACCTCCTTCCTTATTAGTAACTTAAAGAATTCCTCTTTTAATAGGGTTCAACCTATATCCCCATATAAATGTAAATAACACCTTCAGGAATTTTTTTCCAGATTTTGGTCTTATCATAAATATACTTGCTAGATGTGCCATCTTACCTAATATTACTGAATTAATTAAATATGCTTTTTCCTGTATGTAAGTTTAAATGTTCTCCAGAATATACAAGTACTCCTTATATTAAGTATCAGATTGAAGAGGTCATCAGAGATGGTAATGACTGTGCCGTCATCAGCATATCATATGAGAGATGATTGAGGACAGTATGTGTACAGGGGATTTGTAAAGATGTTGAATAATAAGGGACCAATTATTAATCCTTGAGGGACTCCCATTTTGATGGGGAAAGCAGGGGATAGTGAGGAAAACCATTTAACAGATTGTTGTCTGACAGTGAGGTAGCTGGTAAACCAGGCCATAGTTGGACTTGAGAGATTAAGGTCAGAGAGTTTAGCAAGGAGCAAAGGTTGAGAGACAGTGTTGTGTCCCAACGACTCCCCCATCTGTGTAATAGACTTCCTCTCCATGTCAAGCAGAGTACCTCACTAGCCCTTTTTAAGAGGAACCTTGACAACTGGATGGGAAACAGAAAATATACCCCTGGGATCCCACCTATGTCCCTGTTGGACAGGGAAAACAGGTGCTGACTTTGTGGGAGCATGGGTGAAATTATTGGCTAGGCTTATAAGGGCCTCCAAGCCAATAGCCTATTGTCATCCTATGAAAGCTTTGGAGAGGTCTAAAATGAGACAGAAGATAAGTTTATTGTTGTCTCTGGCTAGTGGGATAGTGTTGGTAAAGGAAATGAGGGCTGTTGTACTATGGTTGGGATGGAAGCCATGTCATGTGGAGGTTACTAGATTTTCTTGGGTAAGATAGTCTCATTTGTTTATGTACGCATTTCTCCAGTATTTTAGAGAGGGGGGAGAATTGCTATTGGCCTGTAGTTAGTTCTGTGGAGTTACCTCCATTGTGAATGGATAGAGTAAAGAATTGTTTCCAGATAGAGGGTTCTGTGGATTCACTTAAATAACAGTTAATAAGGATCAAAATAGGATAGGCTGATGAGTTAGCAGCTGTCTTAAGGAAGATGGAGGTAAGTTAGCTGAAGAAGAGCATGGTTTATGTTTAAGAAGTAGGTATTTTATATAACTTGTGGGTACATTTTTTTAGAGAGAATGTGTTGTTTTATTTAGAGGGGGTAGGAGGGTCAGGGGAATTAACGAAATTGCAGGTTTGCATCAGTTTGCTAATTGTACCAGTGAAGTAGGAATTAAATACAGACCCAGTTTCTTGGGGAGTATTGGTTGGATAGGGGTTTGGAGTTGAGGGGTTGCCTGGGTATAGTATGTGATTGAAGGAGTTCCAGAACTTTTTTGGATTACTAGTGTATAAATTTTGGGGTTTGTTGTAAAAGTTTATTGTCTCTTTACTGATGTGTTTTTGGTAAGGTTGCAAAGTTCTTATAGGTGTTAAGATGTGAGAAGGATTTTGTTTTAGACCAGATTTTCCAAGCAATGTCTCTTTTATGCATTAAAGATCATGTTTGAGATAAACAGGGTAAACTGAGAGATTTAACTGTAATTGTTTGAAGGGAGCTCAGAATGTTTAGAAATACAGAGTTCAATTTTTGCACTGTGTCATCAAGAGGTAAATAAGTTAGAAAGGGCCTGTTAATGGAGGAGAGAGTGCCATTGAAGGTATCAGGGTGGAAAGTGGAGAGTTTACGGTATTCTTTAAATTTATGAGATCTGGAGTGGTGGAGGGAGAAACGGTGTACTCTAATTAGTGAGTGGCTGCTTAATGACTTTGGTAACGATCCGGGGTCATGATATTTGTGTGGATGAGAAACTAGTATCCAGTCTATAGTACAACTGGAATTAGTTGGTTTATTGATATGGGTAGGAGTGCTGATGAGTTGTAAGAAGCCATGCAAGTTAATGCTGGAGCTAGGGCTGTTAGAGGTCAGTGAAAGCCAGTTGATGTATCCTGTGAGTGTAGTTTCATTAGTTATATTATGTGTGAGGCAGGAGAGGATTTGTTCTAATATGGTGATGTTGTCACCAGGAGGTATATATATTGCAGCAGCAGTTAGTATATTCTGGTCATTAATTTTTCAGTTGGCCGTTAGAGGTGTAGCAGGGTGAATGAAGGGGGGATGGTTGGACTGGGGGGACAAGATGAGGTGGTTAGAGTAATTTATAGCAACTCCCACACCTTTTTATTAGGTCTATCAATATGTAGGATGTTGTAATGGGGGAGGGGATTCTTTGTCTGAGATGTGAGGTTTGAGCCAGGTTTCTGTAAGGGTTATTATATCTGGGGAGAGTTTTGTTATCTAAGTGTGAAATTCACTTACTTTGTTGACAATGATGTGGATATTCATTGAATATATTGTTAAATGCTTAGCAGGTACTTTGGGGTGAGGAGTAATAGGATGAGTAGTTAGGTTGTTTGAGGTTGAGAGTATTTGGTCCTGGGTTAGGATGAATGTCATCTGAAGGAGCAAAGTGTTTGAAGGAATAGTTGAGGATCGGTGAGAGAGGTGATAAAAGTAGTATTTTGGCTTGTTCCTAGAGGTGATTGGGGTGTAGGTGGAAAGGGAGGAATTTTTAGTAGGAAAGATAGAGGATGCTATTGCGAATAAGTATTGGGATTGAGAGGCTGGGATATTATGAATTGATGTTGGGAGGAAGGTGTAGTCGATTTATTTGTGTATATGAGGAGAGGCAGTGTAAGAGTAGAAGAAGGGGGGTTGAGAAGAGAGTAATAAACATGGTGTGATAATCAGGTGAAGAAGTATAGAGGTGAGCGCTTTGTATAATTGTAGTGTTTTTAAGGGTTTAAGCTTTAAGATGGAATGTTTTTAGGGTAAGTGAAGAGGTAGAATGGGAGGGAAAGGATGTTACAGTAGTAACAGCAAGACTGGAGAGTTACAGTAGTTAGAGAGATAGTTAAAATGAGTTGGTATGTAGTAGAACAGATGTGTTTAAATCAAGGAGATGGTAGTAGTAAGGGGAGGTGAAGTAAGTGTTGCCCAGGAGAAGAGTCTTGATAGGGTAGTGGTGTGTTTGAGGGGGGGGCTATTTGTGTGTTTGGATGAAGTGGGTGGGAGGGCTATGCCCTGTGTAGTGGCTAGGTAGGTGAGATTGATGATTGAGTAGTGATAGGTAAGGAGGGAATAGTGTAGAATATAACTGGTGAAAACTCGGGGGAAGGGGAGGTGCTAGGTAGGGTGGAAAAAGGAAGTTAGCTATAAATGTAATGTATTCAGGGGTGGGTTGGAGTGGGGTTGGGGTAGGAAAGCAGAGTCAGCCCAAGTGTAGTGAGGGCAAATGGAGCAGGTTAAACCAGATCACAGCAGGCTGAGTAGGAAAAGAAAAGAAATCAGAGAAACAGTAAAAATGAAGCTAAGGTTATTCATTAGAAAACTTGGGTAGTAGAGATGAATGACAGAGAGTTTACTGTAAGCAGAGTAGTGACAGGGAGGGGGGACAGATAGGTTAAAGAGAGAATAGACCAGTAAAAGGGTAGATGGAAAAGTACAAATAATGCAGCAGGGGTAGTAGAGTAAAGGATAGAAGAAAAGGTGCAAATAGTGCAGCAGGAGGATAGGTTTAAGGTTTGGTGATGAGCTAGAAGCCGCGTACATACAGAGTAATTACTGTAATTAAGTGGAGATATGAACATATATTAAAGGCTGCAATTATGAAGAATTGTTTTGGCAGTATTGAGGAGGCACATTTGTGCTTCAGGCTGGGTAAAGGAGTGGTCCACCCTAGCATTTTAATTGTTTATAGCATAGAAAAAAAAGGAAGAATGGAGTTTCTGATACACAAATATGTTTAAAAGAGACTGTAGAAAGATGGGATTGGGGTAACTGAGTGTGGGAAAGAAGTGAAGAACAACTTAAGGTTTACAGAGAACAGAAACAGTACAGTAGCATGTAGGAGAGATTGTAGAAGGTTTACAGAGGTAAATCAGGTGATCTAAGATGGTAGCAGGTAACTGGAAGGGAGAGAATTAACACATCAAAATAAATTTAAACATCATTACACATTGCAACGAGTGGAGCCAAGCAGTCACCTTAAGAGTTAAATAAGCCAACATACAGGTTAACAACAGATGCTTGTAGACTGGGAATGGCTTCACCAATCTATTTTAAAACTGCTCACAAATAATTCTTCAGTAGGCAACTAGATACATGCTTAAAATCCAGGTTCAGCTAAGGTAGTGCCCTGTTAAGCTAAAACTTCAAGGTTCATCCAGTATAATCAGACAGTTAGTTTAAAGTATCTAATATTTTACGTGCTTTTAAGATGCAATGAACAAAATTTGAACAGCTCTAGCATCACCAAACAGTTGTAATAAATCTATGCTTGCTAGTAGTATAATAATAATAACACCTGGAATAACAGTGAAATGAAATGCTCAAGCAAAAATGAGCTTTATATAACTAAAAAGCGTCAATACAGTTACAAAGCTAAACAGTGTGTTAAGAGTCTGTGAGATCTAAGGAAATCTACATTAACTACAGTCTGGAGTTATTCATACCTTTTTTCAGCACAATTATTGACCAGATTCTGAAAAAAATAAAGTAATGCAGCTGTAGCACATCACTGAGACCAGTAAACTGAGGGAGATAGCCGAGGGGGCAGGAAAAACTGTGCTAGATGCCAACAAGGAGTTTTAAATGTCACAAGGCATGATCAGAGGAAAAAATGAAAGTAATAAAGCAAGTTAGTGTGCGGAACTCCTTCGAGAGATGCATGCCACTGTCTGATTAGTAAACAATCAGAGAAACTGTAAAACTGAAGATAGGGCTATTCGTTAGAAAACCTGGGTAGTAGAGATGAATGACAGAAAGAACAGTTAATTGTAAGCAAAGTAGTGACAGATGGGTGGGCAGGTAGGTTAAGAGAGGGAATAGACCGGTAAAAGGGTAGATGGAAAGGTAAAAATAGTGCAGCAGCGGGAAGAACAGTCAAGGGTAGATGGAAAAGTGCAAATAGTGCAGCAAGAGGGTAGGTTTAAGGTATGGTGATGCGCCAGGAGCCGTGTACATACAGAGTAATTGTTGTAATTAAGTGGAAATATGAACATACATTAACAAAGACTGCAGTTGTGAAGGGTTGTTTTGGCAGTGTTGATGAGGCAAATTATGTTTCAGGCACAGTAGAGGAGTGTTCCGCTCTGGCATTTTAATTGCTTAAAGCATTAACAAAGGCTGCAGTTGTGAAGGATTGTTTTGGCAGTGTTGAGGACCCAAATTGTGTTTCAGGCTGGTTAGACGAGTGTTCCACCTTGGCGTTATAATTGTTTAAAGCCTTTTTTCGGCATAGTTATCCACAAAATTCTGGAAAAATAAATTAGAGGAAAACAATACCAAATAAAGGGCAAATTTAATTGTTGTACTGCATTCCTACGATATCCATAACAGAAAAAGTACAAATGCCATAGCAAAACATTCCATGACTTATCCAGGACATGCATACAAATTACTGGTGTTTGAGAAGGTTGAGCTAGATGATAGCATGGCATAATTCATGGCATTTGTACTTAGAAATACAGGAATTATATTGGTGATTATTTTTAATGCCAATAGTTGGCCGAGGTTAAATGAACGCTGTTCCATTTCTTATTTGTTAAAAACAAAGTTGTTGACTAAGTGAAAGAAGCTATGGAACATGTTTAAGTCCTGAAACACTAGTTTCTGATATTTTATTGTTAAAAATATATAATTATACTTTAGTTAGGCACACTGATGTTCCACTCACCAGGCTAAACAAGGAAAAAGTTACTGTCAGCTGCCTGTCAGGTGCCAGGATCCACCACATAACGCACACACTCAGGTCACTCCACAACAAGTACAAATATGACTCTATCATTGTCCATGTTGGTGTGAATGACCTGAGACATACCTCCCTGGACTATATGAAAAGAGACATGGAGGAGCTCTCCGATCTTGTAGCCCAGGCAGGTATGACCCTAGCCCTGAGTAGCATCCTACCATCACCCAGAATGATACCACAGTGCAAGGACAAAATGACAATTGGCTAAGCTTCTGGTGGCATTCTAAGGGAATCTAGTATCTGTCTGCCTGGGATGACATGATAGACAGACCATGCTGCTTTGCCAGAGATGGCCTGCATCTGTCGCACTTGGGATTCTGGATACTGGCAAAGGCTCTTGCCACCCCTATAGTGCCTTTTTTAGGCAAGGTTCAAATGACAAATTCACCACCATAACAGGTACAAGCAAGCAAAATCTGAGAGTAATCCTACTCAATGCTAGAAGTCTAAACCTCAAAATGCACTCACTCTAGGCACTCCTTAAAATGGAGAACATTGACATCTGTGCAGTGACGGAGACCTGGTTTAAAGCTCCAGAGAGCACCCCTGCATTACCAGGCTATAATTCATACCACACTTTTCGGCCACCAAACCCAGATCGAAACACTAAAGGTGGAGGCGTGTCCATATTCATTAAGGATATCCACACCTCCATGCTAGTTGCTCAGCATAATACATCCGAGATTATCCAAGTTCAACTAACTCTGGGCAAAACCGTAATCCAGATTGTAGCTTGCTACAGACCCCCCACCATGCCCCAGGATTCCCACTCCTCTTTTCTTAATACACTGGAAAATATTAAGGTACAACCCAACACTCTAATAATGGGTGATTTCAACTACCCTACCATTAACTCGGAAAACTACTCATGTACCAACTCTTTTGCTCAACGTTTTCTGGAAATCATCAATTCCAATGCCTTGGATCAACTTATCTACACCCCCACCAGGGGCAGCAATATCCTAGACCTGGTCATCACCAACATGGGTGACCATTGTTCCACACCAGAGGTCAACTCCTCGTTGGTCAGATCCGACCATAAGCTAATCACCCTAGACATCCACATCCCGGTCCCACCCCCCATTAGGACAACAACCGTAAAAAAATTCTCCAAAGCCAGTTTCACGCTTCTTAAGACAGAAGTGGCAAACTTCACGATACCCGTGCAGATGAACAATAGAGGTACGACTGCTGAATCCTACACAAATGCACTTTATAAGCACTTACATGAGTGCATGGATCATGCTATCCCTAACAGAACCAAGATGTTATCCTCCAAAAAAGGAAGCCAATCCGGTGGTCTTCTGCCATAATCAAACTCTACAACAGAAGAAAGAAACTTGTAAAAAAGAGTAAAATCCCACGATTGGAGGAACTCCCTGGTCAGCCTCAGTAAGAAGCTGAGATTCCTCATAAAATCCTCCAAAGCTAGTTATGAAAACAAAATTGCCACTGATTCTAAAGACAACCACAAAGCAGTCTATAGCTATGTCAAGAATCTCAATGGCAACACTCAGATCTGCTCTGAGTTACAGCACAATGACACTAAATATACAGAACCAACTGATATTGCCAACATTCTGGCAGGTAGGTTCAGTGCTAACTTTACCCCCCTCTCACCCCCTTTATACCGGAAGAATGCAAAGTTCCTGTAATCACGGCTGCACAGGTAAAAACCTCACTCTCCAAAGCCAAGAACACAGCATCCATGAGACCTGACAACATCCCAGGCTGCCTTCTACATGAACTACAGAATGAACTGGCACCCCACCTAAGTACCATGTTCAATCATAGCCTCACCTCGGGCTTTGTGCCCATTGAATGGTGCACCGCAACAGTTATCCCACTCCACAAAGGGGGGGCCACAATAGACCCCGGGAACTACCACCCCATTAGCTTGATGAGCCTGGTCTGCAAGGCCATGGAACGTATCATCATGGAACTCATAAACAAAGACATTGGAGATCTCCAAACTCTGGACCCCACACAGTTTGGATTTGTAAAAGACAGATCATGTCTCCTAAACCTGATAGACTTCTTTGAAGTAGTCACCAAAGCCATAGATGAGGGTAAGGTGGTTCACACAGCCTATCTAGATCTCGCCAAGGCATTCAACACCATCCAAAAAGGTGTAGAAATCCAGGAAAGTTTGTTGGCTCAACACAAGTTTATTGTATACAGTTCCAAAACGCACACCAAGCAAACTGGCACAGATTAAAAATAAACTTCACATCCACCATTAACGCAATTCTCCCAATACGTTTTCGTCAACACCATCCCCCACTCTGGAATTATAGATAAACTCACTAAACTAGGTATAAATCCCTATGTCACAAGATGGGTTGCCAACTGGCTTACTGACAGAACCCACACTGTGAAAGTAGCAGACTCCAAATTAGACTTCAGACCAGTGACAAGTGGAGTACCACAGGGTTCAGTCCTGGGTCCTCTCCTGTTTGGTATCTACTTCTCTGAAGTACAGACTAACACAGAAGGTCTTTGGCTAACTAAATTCGCAGATGACTGCAAACTAGGAGCCATAATCAAAACTCCTAACGATGTGGACATCCTACAAAAGGGCCTCACTGAGATAGATGCCTGTTGTCAAAGCCATGGTCTCAAGTTCAATGCCAAAAAGTGCATTGTCATCCCCTATGGTAAAAACTCTGTACCCATGAACTACCACATAGGCGGTAGTCTACTTAACACCAAAAGTGTGATAAGAGACCTTGGGACACAGGTGGACAGTAGTCTCTCCTTTGATAATCACATCGCCACAGTGGTCAAGAAATCCTTCTACGTGGCACACCTTATCACAAAAAGGTTTCTCATCCAGAAAAAAAGAGGTCATTGTTCCCCTCTACTCATCACTCATTAGGCCCATTATGGAGTACAACGCCCCTTTTGGTATGTACATCACAAGACACCTACAACAACTGGAAAGGCCGCAAAAATACCTCACAAAGAAGATTACTGGCCTCAAACAGATGCCTTACGCAGACCGTCTCAAAAAATTCCAGCTTTACTCTGTCGCATATCGCCTACTCAGAGGCGATCCCTGCCTAACATACAAAGCTATGTCAAACCCAGAGCTATTGGACATGCTCCACTTAAAGAAATCCCAATCCCTCCGAGCAACACGCTCTAGGGACCTAAACCTTGTCACCACAATAAACAGAACATGCTAGAGGGATAGATTCCTGTCCCAGAGACTTCCCATACTCTGGAACAGACTACCTATGTCAAACAGAGCTCCTCATTAGCACTCTTAAAGAAAAAACTTGATGATTGGATGGGTAAAAGGAAATTCAACCCAGGGATCACTTCTGTGGTTCTGCTTGACAGGGGCACATGAAAATAATTTTCTTGGGTGGTGAAAGCCAGGGTACCTTTTTGGCTAGGCTTGTATAGGCCCTAGAGCCAATAGCCTAGTACCTACCTATGAGCATTGATCCTGAGTGTTTGAAAATGTAGGGGATTAAGTAATGTATGCTAAGATGTTTTCTAATTGTTTTTAATTATGCAATGGTTTAGTTTTGTAAGGTTGTCTCTTTAAGAAGAAATGTGGATGGGTTGCTGGGTTGCGCTTGGAAGGGTTGGCGTGTTACTTAAACTAATTTGTATGGTCATCTGATGAAGGTATGGGACGAAAGCACTTATCAGTGAACGTATGAGATTTTAATATCTTGTTTTTATTTGTGGATTATTAAAAGTGTTTTGCCTATATCAATGGCTTGGGCTTCTTTTGGAGTTTGTCATTTAGGATTCCCCCAATCCTTTTCTGTTTGTCTATGCTATGATAATAATCCCTGATAGGGACGGCAATCAGTAGCCTGCAATCCAAATTTCTTCATGACCTTTTCCTCTTCCCCTCTCTAATTATTTGTTCCCAATACCCTGGTTAATTTGCAAGAATCCTCCAGTAAATTCCTGCCCCTTTTGCCTATTCTGTGTATCCCTAATTGCATTCATCCCTATCAGCAGTATCACCTTTCTTCATTCCCATGTTGGCTTAGTTCTTAATAAACTTTCTGGTATTTTATCAATATATTTTGAATTTCTCCAAGTCTTTTAATCAGGGTAGTCATTTTAGACTTATTCTCCTCATGTTTTAAAACTTTCACTACATTTGGGTCTTGTGAGGTCAGCAGATATGCATGCAGTCCCACGACTGCAGATCTTTACATGTAATCAAGTTTGAGTGGGCCCATACTGTAGATCATTGTGTGTATTGGACCTAGTTAGCCACTGTAGCTAGATAGCATGTGTATATAAATTACTGATCATGTACAAGATCAGTGCCATTTTATATAGTCAGCCAGAGTGAATGCAGGCATGAATGGAGATGCACATACAAGTGTGTTTGAAATAATGAGTCAGTCAGTTAGCTTATGTATATGTTCCAGCTACAGCTCCTGATGTGTTTGTGTATGATAAACAACCTGAATCCAACACAGTGTCTCAGCATCTCATTTGAATGCATAAAACAAGCAACATGGTGTCAGAATGGGATCCGAAGCTGCTTCAACTTGCAAACCATGAGGCATGAAGTTAGAAGTGGAGTAATAGAAGTGAACTTGCAGACAGGTCAGAGGTTATTCAAAGGTACTTAAACTCATTTAAATGAATTTTTCAATCACTGAATGTGTGGCAAAGCATTCAAAACATTTGAAATAATTGCTGAATTAAACGAAATGTCTGTAATTGTAACATATTGATAAAAGTATTCAAAATAAATACAAAAGTATTCAAAATAATTTCCAAAGTGTTAAAATGTACATAAAAGCTAAAACAACCAATTTTTTTCACAATGTACTACTTTTTCACAATAACTGAAATGTTTTGAAGTATCTGAAGTGTCCAGAGTATTTGGAGTGTTTGCAGTGTGAAAGTGAAGCCTTTTCAGAGAGATTGTTGTGTAGTTGTGCATAATTACAAGCACTTGGTCTATGTTTATATTTAAACGTATTTTGTTATTATGGCAGAGTGATTTCTTAGACCTGAACTGCTGGTGTTTGATAATAATTTTGCTGAGAATTGGCACGTGTTTGAGCAAGAATATGATCATTTTCAAATCTAGGTGCTTAGGATTTCCCTCTCTCTTCCCCCCTTGGCTGACCTGGTGTGACTTAGTTTGAACTCTACAGTTCCCTACAAAACGGTTTCTACAGGACTGCAATCAGTTTCTCTCAACATTTAAACAGATTGAACTCTACAGTTCCCTACAAAACGGTTTCTACAGGACTGCAATCAGTTTCTCTCAACATTTAAACAGATTGAACTCTACAGTTCCCTACAAAACGGTGTCTACAGGACTGCAATCAGTTTCTCTCAACATTTAAACAGATTGAACTCTACAGTTCCCTACAAAACGGTGTCTACAGGACTGCAATCAGTTTCTCTCAACATTTAAACAGATTGAACTCTACAGTTCCCTACAAAATGGTGTCTACAGGACTGCAATCAGTTTCTTTCAACATTTAAATAGAGTAGGTTGAACACACAAACAGAATTTGTTAAGCTTTCACTTACAGTGCTTTGTAATTAAGCAGGTCACCATATTGGTCAGCCATAGGGCTCTTTGTTTCTACTTGAATGGTTGCCTCCTTCCCCTGTAACTGAAGTAAATTGACTCTTACATTAAGAGCTGTAATACTTACCTTATAGCTTTAGGACACCTTAGGAAACCTTGTAAACTGCAATAGCCTGACATTTCAACAAGTAAAACTTGTAAAAATACCCAAAATTGTATACTGTTGGTCTGTCTTTCCTGCTAAACATAAGTGAAATTACAGTGCTGAGTGCAAGTAACATTAAAATTAAAGTACTGAGTGCAAATAACACAGTGCTGAGTGCAGATTTTAGGCACTTGTATTCAACTTATCTCTGGTGTGGTGTCTTGAGTCAATCAGGGTATTCCCTATAACCACTCCCACTGCCTTCTCTTTTCCCCCACCCCCTCTTTCCTCAAACAGGTTAAACTGCTACAATTCAGTACAGGCATCATTTTCAAATCTAGGTGCTTAGGATTTCCCTCTCTCTTCCCCCCTTGGCTGACCTGGTGTGACTTAGTGTAAGTTTCTTCATTGTATGTATCTTTTACTGTTTTTTGTGTAACTGAATGACCTGCTGATAAATTCTGATTCTGCACAGACTGCTCTATTTTTTTCCAGAGGCTCTATAAGTAGCTAGTGACTTTACTGAATTTCTGTGGTAATATTTGTGTTTAAACTGAACCTGTACCTAGAGAAAGTGTATAATCAGAGCTCCTCCTTGCTGCATGTGTTTTTTAATGTTTAAATTGCACACACACATTGAAGAAGTGCTTTCATGACTTGAATAACTTGGGCTAGCTATACCTGAAGTGCTTTTACTGGCAATTTTTCAGTTGTACAATTGTGAATAATTGATTTAGTTTTTCTGATATATCTTTAAAATCTGGCAAGTGTTTATTTACTGCATTGCTCTCTTGCTTAGGTTTCTTAGCTATAAATCTTAGCTCATTCTGAAGTATGCTATTTTACCCCCCCACCAAACCTTTCTGAATGCTTTATTATATAATAACTGCCTGTTGTTGCCTTCATGCTTACCCTAGAATCTTTGCTTTTCTCTTTTCCTAGTTGAACTCTACAGTTCCCTACAAAACGGTGTCTACAGGACTGCAATCAGTTTCTCTCAACATTTAAACAGAGTAGGTTGCACACACAAACAGCATTTGTTAAGCTTTCACTTACAGTGCTTTGTAATTAAGCAGGTCACCATATTGGTCAGCCATAGGGCTCTTTGTTTCTACTTGAATGGTTGCCTCCTTCCCCTGTAACTGAAGTAAATTGACTCTTACATTAAGAGCTGTAATACTTACCTTATAGCTTTAGGACACCTTAGGAAACCTTGTAAACTGCAGTAGCCCCGCTACATTCGCCCTTGCTATACTCAGGCTCTCTTCCCTCCCCTCCCTGCCCCCAATTCTCTCCCGCCCCCAGTACCTCTAAATTTATAGTACTATAGCCACACCTTCACTCTTTAGATCCTATCTGCTTTCATCTGGGATAATTCCACCCACCCCATTCTACTACCTACATTTTAATAGCACCTATTAGCTCTCATCTGGCATTCTCCCATCCCCCTTCCAGTACCTTTACCTCACCACTCTATCTTCTGGTGTTGCATCACCAGGTAAAACAGTTCCTTAACTCACTAGCTGAATCACAGATAATGATATACTCCTCTTTACTACCCCTCTTGTTCACACCATACCTCCTTACCTTGTATGAAACCAGTTTCTCACGGGATTTCAGGTCCCAAAAGGCCATACTATCACCCCAGCTGTAACTCCTTCCACCTTCAACCATACTTACAGTACCAGATCCTATCCAACATCTTGTTCAGTCTAATAACATCTCAACCCCAGGCACATTAGCTCTAGATCCAAACACTACCACAAACTAATAAATTCCTGAAGTTCATCACCAAGTATAGACTCAACCTAATACTTGGTGGTGATATTCACCCCAACCCTGGCCCACTCACTTCAGATACACATACCCCCTCTACTTGCAATCTAAGCTACACACCTACAATTAATAGGCCAACTAACTCTCTCCTAGTCTGTCATCTCAATATTAGAAGCATTAATAGCAAGGTACATGAATTGCATGCACTTCTGGATGTCCACTCCCCTAAGATTCTCTGTTTATCTGAAACCGGGTTAAAACCTAACACTAAAGACAATGAAGTGTTACCACCTGGGTACAACATACACAGGCTGGATCGTGCTTCGAGGAAGGTGGGTGGGGTAGCTGTACTCTATAAATCTGAGTTGAATGTCACCATAGATGTAATACAACCTCCTCAGATTAATAACTCAGAGATTCTTGCCACCAAATTGCAACTTAATAAAAATAAATGCATTAATATCATCTGTATGTACATTCCCCCAGGTAACAATATATCTACATTTGAAGATGTCCTGCACTGGCTATCATTCACTACCTCCAAAAAACCCTACTACTTGGAGACTTTAACATAGACTGGGGCACCTGTTCCTCAGAATCCCCAACCACCCATATTAACCTGCATGCATTTACACAAATCATATCCACCCCTACCAGGATAGATAAACCCAACCAAAAAGAAAGTATACTTGACTGGGTACTCATAAACAGTCACCCCCAACTGTACACCTCTGGTACCCTCTTTAATGGCCTAAGTGATCACCTTCTCACATATGTAATTAAGCACAAAACCATTAATTCCCAACAACCCTTACTCAGAAAGGTTAGAAACAATAAAAACTTTGACCCTGCCAAATTCCAACAAGAACTAAACTCATGTAATTGGTTTATTCTAAAACACCTCCCCTTAGAGGAAGCAGTAACATACTTTAACAACAAATTCCTTGAGATCCTTGATTTGCATGCACCTGTTCGTTCAAAGAGAACCAAGGCAAAAACTGCACCATGGCTTTCTATAGAGTCTAAACTCAAAATTACCCTTAGAAACAAAGCATGGGCTTTATGGCATTCTTCTAAAGACCCTCAAGATCACATTAAATACAGGCAATCCAGGAACGAAACCAAAAATCAATTTTACAAGACAAAAACAATACTACTGTAATTTACAGACAGTAAATCAAAATAACCCTCAAGTTTTGGGCAGGTTTAAATAATCTACTACATCCTGGACAAACTTCAACCCCAATCCCTGCTGCTACTATTGATAAAACCCCTGAAGATGTTTCTGATAGTTTTAACCAATTCTTTACTGAGACAATTCAAGCCCTAGCTAGCCAACTACCTCCTAGCTCCCCTGGTCTTGAAAGTGGCACCCCTAGAAACCTACTCGCGTTCAGCTTCCAACCAGTCGCCACTTCACTTATCCATACCTTAGATCAAAAAATTAAAACCCACTACACTTTCTGCTGATCAACTCCCTGCCAAGTACCTACAAAAATCAGCTGATGCTATTGCTTACCCCGTCTCAATACTAATCAATCGAACCATAGTAGAAGCTAAAATTCCCACCATCTGGAAAATATCCTATGTAATCCCACTTCACAAAGGAGGCAGCTCTACTGAATTCTCCAATTATAGGCCAATAGCTATACTCTCTCCACTTGCAAAGATTATGGAAAAATGTATTCATAGACAGCTCATGCACCACCTAATCCAAAATCGCCTTATGGCAGATACTCAGCATGGCTTCCATCCTCATCACAGCACTACTTCAGCCCTCCTAGCCTTTACTAACACCATAAACCATAATCGCAACAATAATTATATATCCTCAGCCCTCTTTTTGGATCTTTCCAAGGCATTCGATATGGTTGATCACCAACTTTTAACCCACACCCTGCAAACATTCTGTCTAGATACTGGAGCCCTCCAATGGTTTCAATCCTACCTGAATGGTCAACAGCAGGCTGTCCTCTGGCAGAACAAACTCTCTAACCTTCTGCCTAACACCCTTGGAGTACCACAAGGCTCTATACTAGGGCCCTTGCTGTTCTCCATCTTCATTAACAACCTTTATACTGTCATCCCAAAAATCAGCTGCATATATGCTGATGACTCTACTCTGATTTGCTCAGCCACATCTCCAGTAGAGTTATGGTCAGCTACCCAGACCACCTTTAATACAATAGAAAACTGGCTTTCTGAACATTGTCTGATCCTAAATCCCAAAAAAACGAAAATGCTGTTATTTTTACCAACACGTAGGTCTACCGCTTTAACCTTTATCATACAATCAAATGATGGCACAGTAATCTCCCTTAACCCATCTACAAAACTATTAGGTGTCATCATAGACAATAATCTAAAATTTGACCTACATGTTAACCAAACTATCAAAACCATCAATAAAAAACTAGGGTCACTTTACAGAATAAAAGCCTTCATAACCCCTCCAGCTAAAATTGCCATAGCTCGCTCTCACCTTCTTTCAACCCTTCTGTATGCATCCCCTCTACTCTCCAATTTAAACAAGACTGTCCTTAACAAACTCTCAATTTGCTACAACCACATTGCCAGGTTTGCCACTGGGCTGCCTTTTAGGACATATCATTGCATCAATCTAAATCAGCTTGGGTGGCTTGAACTACCCAGCCTAATCCAGTATAACCAACTGATTATGGCCTATAAAATCCTCTATAATCAGGACAATACTCCTGCACTTAAAAATATTATCACCCCCTATAACAATCCTAGACCACTTCAATCCTCTAACAAACTACTAATTCAGACTAGCAAAATTAATAACACAGCCTGTGATTCTCTCTTTGCAAACTCTGTAAGTAGATCCTGGAACTCTCTTCCAGCTGATATTACCTTACTTTCCACCTTAGGTCAATTTAAAACTAGACTCAAACAACATTCGTCACTTAACTGGCTATGTCAATGTATCAAGCCTGGCTAACTCTCTCTAGAATGTGTAAAAATCTGTTAACCAGTTTGCTGTGTAATTTAATTTAATCCTGACTTGTGCTCAGGATTAACTGTAACCTGTGGAACTTGTTTAACTTGCTTACTTATGTAATCTCTGTAAATAGTCTGTTTGTAATATGTAATGCTGGTATTATGTAATGCTGTATCTGCTTACCCTTGGAGCTTTTCTCCCCGGGCCTCCGCTGAAAATGGACATGCATTCAGTCGGACTATCCTGGTCAATAAATGTAAAATAAATAAATAAATAAAATACATTTTCATACAGGCTGCATTTTCTGATAAAGATGCATGTACAAAGGCATTCATACTTTTTTAATTTAGCGGGCTCAGAAGCCATTGAGAGGGAACGTTCATTTTTATTTGTACCTGCCATGTATGCGGGAGGGAGGAACCGCCATATTGTGATACAGGCTGAAATGTGGGAAGACCTTGAGTGCTTAAAACATAAATTTAAAGAAATGTGTAACCTTCAAATGAGTATTACAATGGAAAGGCACATATTTTACACAAGAAATCAAAAGTCTGATGAAACTATTTCAGCATATATTACTGACTTGAGAAATAAAGCAAAAATGTGCAGATATGGTAATATGGAGAGATGAGTTGATGGTGTTAATGATGCAGTGAGAAAGATTTTGCTTTGAGACAGTGATTTAATGTTGAGCAAAGCCACTGAGATTTGTCAAATATATCAGCTTACAGAAAAGCATATAAATATGCTTATGAATGAGAAAAATGTGCATGCAGTGTCCTCCAGTGCAAATGTTGATACTGTGCAACATAAGGTTGAGTGCAAAAAGAAATACAAACCAAAGGGTATGTCAAACAACTTAATTGCTAACTGTCATAATTGTGGAGGCAGCCATGGACCTAAATGAGAGAAGTGCTTAGCTTTTGGTCAGCAGTGTCATAAATGTAAAAAGTGGAATAATTTCAAAAGGCTTTGCAAGTCTAAAGTGGCACATACTTTTAAAAGAGAGCACCCAAAGAAGCAAATAGATCTGATAGAGAGCTGTGAGCAAGCTTTCTATGTTGATGGTGTCTCTGTGATTAATGAAATGATTAACACGGTAGATTATCAGATAGCAGCAAAGAGTGAAATATTTTGTACTGTTCAGATTAATGGGAAATCTGTAGAGCTTAAAGTAGATACTGGATCCAAGTGCAATGTTATATTATCACAAATGTTTGCCACAGTAAAAGCTGGTGAAAAACTTGATTCAGCAAAATGTGCAAAACTATTTGCTTATGGTGGTGAAAAGATTCAGACTGATGACACAGTAGTTCTCACTTGCCATTCTGCTTGGAACAGCTATGACTTGCAGTTTTACGTAGTCAAAAGACACTTGCAACCATTGTTAGGCCTCAAAAAACAGAGTATTTTTAGTGAATATGCTGATGTTTTCACAGATGAGCTTGGCAAACTTCCAGTCACATATTCCATTAAGTTAAACCATGAAGTAAGCCCACTTGTCAGACCAGCAAGGAAGGGTCTGGTAGCAATGCAGAGGAAAGTAAAAACAGACACTTCAAATGAACGCAAATAGAATTAAACTTAGAAATAAAATCCAAGGCAACTGTATTGACGGTGTGACCGTTTAATTATTTAATAGCGACACTTGAAAAAACAACAACAGCAACTACGAAACATAAATATAATCTTATACACACTAAGTGCTTTCACCCATCTAATCTGTGGGTTTCATCAGAGTAACTTCCATTGTAAAAATACTTCCTTAATATAGTATTCTAATTAAAAATACTCCAATCAGTCTTTGACTCGTCATCAAGTCATTCCATCAAGTTATTTTACCTTATTTAAAATCAACGCCTCCTATCTGTTTTATAAAAGAACATATTGCATACATATTAAAATCAACTGTATATCAAATTATTTCATTCAAATACTTTGTATTATTGACTTACATGTATTTATAATAATAATAATAAATATAATAAATTTGTTTCTAAAAACAGTAATAATAATAAACTGTTTGAATACCAAAATGAGTTATGTATAAATGAATATGTGTATCATATACATATTAATGTATTGTATAAAAATATGTATATATATATATATATATATATATATATATATAAATAAAAAATAAAAAAATAATAATCTGTGTATATAAAAATGTATACACATCATCTCAAATATAAAAACAATAATTTAATAACCATTTAAATAAGATAAGATTTGTATTTGAGAATACTGGAGATGGAAATATGTTTGTTAATGCCTGGCATGTTACCATAGGCATTCTTTTACTTCTAATAAATTATTCACATCTCCACCCTTATTTGTATTATGTGAGATCCTATCAATTACAAAAAAATATAAACCTCTTAAAATCTGGGCATTTGGTACTATGTATATATAAGGAATTGGTATTTTTTTTTATTTTTAATATCCCTATTGTGTTCCATTATATGGTCTTTTAACTTTCTAATAGTTTTTTCTACATAAAATGCTTGACATGATAAACAAGTAGCTAAATATATCACCATTTTTGTGTTGTAATTCACATACCCTGGACATTTAATGGATCTATTATAATTTTGTATCATCACATAAAGACCGTCATTAATAAATTTACATGTTTTACAAAACCCACATTTACTCATTTTAGAATTATTATAGGACTGTTTATTATTGCTATTTTCAAAATAATCCTTTAAATTCTTTCCTCTACTATATGTAACATTAGATTGATTCCCAACAATGTCTAGGACTTCTGATTTGTTACAAAACACATTCACCCATACTTCTTTTAATATATTAACTATGGTACCAGAAGTTTCATTAAATGGTAAAATAAATGTTTCTCTTTTATTGTTAGTTTTTACCTTTGAAATATTATGATAACCAAATTTAAAAATCGGTTTGAATGTAGGGTTTCTTTTAGTCAACATTTCTTTCCTTATTTCCATAAGCAATTGCATAGGATAACCTCTATCCATAAACATTTCAATAAGCTTGTCAATCTCATTTTTAAAATTGTTGTCATCACTTATAATCCGAGACAATCTAACCATTTGGCCTTTCACCAAATTTCTTTTTTGAAAATAAGGATGACAACTATTATAATGTAGAAAGGAATTTGAATAAGTCTTCTTCCTAAATATATTTGATCCAATTCCTTCCTCACTTAATTTAAATAAAATGTCCAAATACTCACAATTATTCTTATAAATGTGATCTGTGAACCTTAAAAAAGATGTTGTTGTATTAAGAAATGTTATAAATTGCGAGATTTCTTCCTCTTTTCCCTTCCAAAAAATTATGATGTCATCAAGAAACCTAAGATATAAGGTGATTTTTGACCAGAAATTAGAAGTAAACACCTTTTGTGTCTCCCAATATGTCAAAACTAAATTGGCATATATTGGTGCACATCTGGCCCCCATAGCCACACCTGATTTTTGCCTATAAAATTCTCCTTCTATACAGAAATAATTGTTGGTTAATACCATCTCCATCATTTCAGTAATGGCTTTACATTTATCCAAATTCATGTCACTAAAAGCCATCATGCTAGCTTGAAACATTTTTAGTCCCAAGTCATGTGGTATAACAGAAAACAAGTTGATTACATCAATGGTTACCATAATGGTGTCAATATTAATAAGGGCTGTATGTTCTTTTATTACCTCTAGACAATGCCAAGAGTCTTTGAGAATGTGTGGTAACTTAGTGTTTTTTACAATTCACATCTATGTAATGTGCTACAGCTTCCAATTTAGAACACTTAGAAGAAACTATGGGTCTAAAAGGTGGATTGGCAATGTTCTTATGAATCTTGGGTATACCGAACACAGTCGGTGTGATAGGAAATTCTACAATTAAATAATCGTATTCTTCCTTGTCAGTAATGCCCTCCATTAACAACTCGTAAAGTTGCCAATCCACCTTAGTGTATGCTCTGCACATCTCATATTTTGACACCTTCTCATATGTGTCACTGTCACTCAACATATCATACATTTTACTCAAATAATCATTTTTCATCATCATGACTACCCCCCTCCCTTATCTGGTTTCATAATTCTGTATTGATTGGAATTTGTTAATTCTTTCAAACAAAATCTCTCTGCTGATGTTTTTTCAAGTGTCGCTATTAAATAATTAAACGGTCACACTGTCAATACAGTTGCCTTGGATTTTATTTCTAAAGTAAAAACAGAGCTTGACAAAATGGTGAATTTAGGTGTAATAACCCCAGTAAAAGAACCAACTGACTGGGTATCGTCCATGGTCGTAGCTCATAAGAAAAGATCAGATGATATTCAAATATGTATTTATCTGAGCAATTTAAACAAAGTGCTTAAATGTCCTTATCATCCGATGCACACAGTAGAAGATATAGGTGTTCTCATGCCAAATGCCACTGATTTTTCAGTCTTAGATGCAAAAAGTTCCTTTTGGCAAATTTCTCTGGATCACAAATCTTCATTGTTAACCATTTTCAGTACACCATTTGGTAGATACAGATTTTTAAGAATGCCATTTGGGATAAATTCTGACAGTGAAGTATTTCAATGTGCAATGGGACAAATTTTTTCAGGTTATCCATGTGCTATCATAGTAGACAACATTATTGTAAGGGACAGTGGTGAAGTAGAACATGATAAAAACCTCAAGAAAGTTCTAGACAATTCTCAGAAGTAAATCTTAAATTAAATCCTCAGAAAAGTAAATTCAAGATGAAAGAAGTTAATTATGTGGTCATTTGTTTACCAGTTCTGGCTTACAACCAGATTCATCTAATCAAGCAGCAATTCTTGAGATGCCATTTCCAGAAAATTTCACATCTTTACAATGTTTTCTTGATATAGTCAACTATTTAGGAAAGTTCATCCCAGACCTGAGTGAGCTTTCAGCACAGTTACATGAGTTGACACACAAAAATATAAACTGGTCCTGGTTGGAACAACACCAAAAAGCATTTGACATTCTCAAACAGAAAATTGCCAGTCCACCCACATTGAGATATTATGGTGCTCAAAAACCTGTAACTCTTTCTTGTGATGCTTCAAAGTATAGTCTTGGTGCAGCATGTCTTCAAGAAGGCATACCAGTAGTCTGTGCATCCATATCTTTAACCCAAACTGAAATGCAGTATGCACAAATTGAAAAAGAGCTTTTGTCAGTAGCATTCGCATGTTCCAAGTTCAATGATTATATTTATGGCAAACCTGTTCAAATAGAGACTGAACACTAACCTCTAGTGACAATTCTGAAAAAGCCAATACATACAGCTCCGACATGCCTGCAACACATGATGTTAAAATTGCGACAGTATAATTTCAATATTCCTTGGGATTCAGAAAGCTGTTTTTTTCCATGCAAGAACAGTGTAGCCCCTCCTGCACGGAAAATGGCCACCGCGCGATTCAGGATAGTGGTGTTTTTACGTGCATGAGCGGTCCTACACTGTTCTAGCACGGAAAACTGTGCAGCATGCAAATCACCTCATTTGCTGCAGAAAAAAAGGCAAATGAGGTGATTTAGTGATTCACCAAGCTGCCTGGACTCTGTGTTAGAACAGTGTCAGTGCAGAAATGTATTTGGTTAATGACCGAATGCATTTCTGCAAATGACAAAATGGAGGCATGACAGCTCGTGAAAAAGCATGTATTATGTTCATGCCAGTGGTCAAATATAAGGCCATTGGCATGAAAAACTGTTTCATTTTCATGAAAATTAAACTTTTTTTGGCTGATCTCTGCCACTTAAGCATAGGACAGCGGTGCTCAAACACGATCGTGCCGAAAAAAAAAATGGGAAAACTCAATTTTAAGGTAAATCTGCATTTTGCCATTATAGTCTATGGCATGCAGAATGTAAACAATACCAGGGAGCACTGGTTATCAAGGGAAAAGGTTTGTTTTAGTGTAGTAACTGATGACATGCACACTGGGGTATGTAAATGAGGGGAATGTCACTGAATCACAAAATATTGTAAGTCCACACACTGCACCTAACCATGTAGGTACTAGAACAAGATCATGTAGGCAGGAGGAGCAACTAACAGGAAAAGGGTGTGTGCAATGCCTGCTGTAAGGACATTGCAGCTCAGTGACCCGTAGTTGCCCTTAGCTAAGCTAAACAGTGCGTAAACAGGTGTGTGTGATGCGCACTGGGTTTTAAACTAAAAAAAAAAACCCAGGAAACAGCCGCAGTGTTTACATTTCAGCACTGTGAATGCACGGCGCACCTCAAAACTGGTAAGGGGAAATAGCATATGGAAAGCAATAAAGGAGAAATAGCATAGCTGGCAGGTGGAATGTATCAGAATCAGCCAATTACACAGGCAATAGCCCAGAACAGCACTATAAACTATGCAAACACCTTTCAGACTCTTTTTTCCCACAAACTCTAAACAACCTGTGTACACAGATGGGGGATTTTTAACTGGCAAAACTAACTAAAAATGTTAGAGGCTGCTGGCGCTTTACTCTAACAATATGTGCTAGAGGCTGAGGGTGATGAGGTTGAGAATGCTGACAACCGACCCACGGTCAGGAGGAGGAGAAGAGTGTACAGACCCAGGGTAATCTACCAGGGCCTACATGAGCTGGAGATAGTGGAGCACTATAGGGTGGACAGGGACATTCTACAGCAAATCATCGAGCTATACCGGCCATGCTTCACACACAGAACTAACAGAGGAGAACCCATCCCAGTGGATACCAAGGTATGTGTATGGCTTAAGAATACTAGCCACAGGTACCTTCCAAAGACCAACTGGGGATATCATGGGGGTCTCACAGGCATCAACATCCAGGGTACTCCACCAGTTCCTGGATGCCATGACACCAGATATCTATAGTTCACTGTGTTGTCAGACATGGGCTTCATTTCTCTACGTGTAGGAGCATGCCCAGTATGGCCTTCTATATTGAATGTGTGAATCCATTCCAGGGAGGGTTATACACCAGTCTGGGGTTTTGTGTGCTACAGCTACACCTAGCAACCTGCTTTTGCAATATATCTGTAGATAGGTTGCCAATATGGAGACACAATGGGCATAACATACGGGGGATACTGTAACTATTGATGTCTCTGCTGCTTGTGTAGCAAGGTCTGTGGCACATGTGATGAATGTGTAACACTATAGTAGCAATACACAGATAGGTAGGGGTTCAAAACTCAGTACTGGCAAGTGTGTGTGTGTCTGTCTGTCTGTCTGTCTGTCATCAGTATCCTGTGTGGGTGTTGGTGTGATTGTGCAATAACAAGATCAGTTGGGGGTGGGGTTTGCTAAATTATTATATTGATGACCTAATATATGTCCCAATGTCCACATTACAAACCCAACAGTTCTCAAACACAGTAGACGTCAGTGTAGACAATCTACAGCCCTAAATGTGTAGTGCCATGTGCAATGACTATATGACAGTATGGAACAGTTAACAATATAGGCAACCCTTCTAATACTCAGAGACCACACTCCACCCAGGAATCATACAAAAACACACTTGGGTAGGCATCAACCACTATATCAGTAGTTCTCTTGCAAACTGGCTCATAGGTAGTCCCCACTGTGTGATTGCAGTGGACTCCATGTCAAACCGATGAATGATGTCACACAGGGTAGGGACCCATGTCCACTCATGTTTGGGATCTACCCTTCTGAGGTGCAGGAGAAGACAAAGGCACCCTGGCTGAAAATGTTTGCATACAACAGTAAGGTGGGTGGTAGCATTCCCACTCCATGTGATGTTGACATCATCAACAAAGACCACTCTGACACCTATGACTGTTGTCAGAACTTTGGACATTACCTCAATGCCAAGAGATGTGCCGCCATTACCTTTGGGAACACCATGGCTCACATGAAGTAATACATTGGTGGTAGTCCACTGAACAGTGACATTGTTATAACAGAATGGGGAACACAGGTTGACAGTCAGCTGTCTGTTGACCACAGCAGTGCCACTGACATCAGAAAGTACTCGATGTGTTACATCTCCTAAGTGTGTGTTATCCAGCAAAGGACATGGTCATCCTGTGCCCTCCCCTCAGTAGCCCAATCAATGTGTACAGTGGCCCTTTGCCGTGTACCCCACTGGACACCTGCAACAACTGTAGTGTCTGCAAACATACCCCACAAAGAGAATACCATGCCTTATACACATGCCCTATATGGACAGACTAAAATGAATCCCTGTATCACACTGTCTATGTAGGTGCAATCACTACCTCAGTTACACAGCCATGTCTCACCACATTAGGTCAGGTCAGAAAAGCTACATCTGAAGATACCAATCTGTCCACACAACATGCCCTAGAGACTTCAAGCATATTTCCATACTTCAAAGGACATGCTTGTGGGTCAGGTTCACAACCCAGACACTGTCCATGTTATGGAATATAAATCACATACATGTGAAGCAGTGCACATCACTGGCCACCCACAATAGAAATCTGGATGAGTGGATGGGGAATACAATACCTACCCCCTGAGGACCACTCCAGTGACTATACTCATGAGCCACATTAGGGACTATTGTCATGTGGCCTGATGCCAGGGTATTCCCTTGGGCTAGCCTTGTAGAGCCTTCAGGCCCATTCACCTACTACAACACTATGAGGCATTGAACCTATGGATCTCAGTACAGGCAAGTGTGTGTGTGTGTGTGTGTGTGTGTGTGTCTGTCTGTCTGTCTGTGGTGTGTTTGTGCAATAGCATCCATTGGGGAGGTGGATTTTGCTAAATTGTTATATTGATGACCTAGTATATGTCCTAATGTCCACATCACAAGGCCAACAGTTGTCAAACACCGAAGGGGTCAGTGTAGACAATCTACAGCCCTAAATGTGTAGTGCCATGTGCAATGACTATGTGACAGTATGGAATAGTTAATATAGGCAACCCTTCTAATACTCAGAGACCACACTCCACCCAGGAATCATACACAAACACACTTGGCTAGGCATCAACCACTATATCAGTAGTTTTCTTGCAAACTGGCTCACAGATAGTACCCACGGTGTGATTGCAGTGGACTCCATGTCAAACCGATGACCAGACTTGAATGATGTCATACAGGGTACGGACCCATGTCCCCTCATGTTTGGGATCTACCCTTCTGAGGTGTAGGAGAACACAAAGGCACCCTGGCTAAAAATATTTGCATACAACAGTAAGGTGGGTGGTAGCATTCCCACTTCATGTGATGTCGACATCATGCACAAAGACCACTCTGACAACTATGACTGTTGTCAGAACCCTGGACATTACCTCAATGCCAAGAGATGTGCAACTATTACCTTTGAGAACATCATGGCTCACATGAAGTAATACATTAGTGGTAGTCCACTGAACAGTGACATTGTTATAACAGAATTGGGAACACAGGATGACAGTCAGCTGTCGACCACAGCAGTGCCACTGACATCAGAAAGTACTCAGTGTGTTACACCTCCTAAGTGTGTGTTATCCAGCAAGTAAAAAGACATGGTCACCCTGTACCCTCCCCTCAGTAGCCCAGTCAATGTGTACAGTGGCCCTTTTGCTATGTATCCCACTGGACACCTGCAACAACTGTAGAGTCTGCAAACATACACCACAAAGAGAATGCCATGCCGTATGCACATGCCCTGTATGGACAGACTCCAATAACTCCAATGAATCCCTGTATCATACTGTCTATGTAGGTGCAATCACTACCTCAGTTACACAGCCATGTCTCACCAGACTAGGTCAGGAATGCTTCCTAGGAAATGCTTGTCGGACAGGTTCACAACCCAGACACTGTCCATGTTATGGAATATAAATCACATACATGTGAAGCAGTGCACATCACTGGCCACCCACAATAGAAATCTGGATGAATGGATGGGGAATACAATACCCACCCCTGGGGACCACTCCAGTGACTATACTTATGAACCACTCTAGGGAATATTGTCATGTGGCCTGATGCCAGGGTATTCCCTTGGGCTAGTCTTGTAGAGCCTTCAGGCCCATTCACCTACTACATGCCTATGAAGCAATGAACCTATGGATCTCATACTGGCAAGTGTGTGTGTGTGTGAGAATAGTAATCTCCCCTGTGGCTGTGGTTTTTAGCAATCTGAGTTGTGTCCAAACCACAATACGTACCATTCTCCACTCTACAACAAATGTCAATCAACATATACCTATGTACAACCCTCGGCCCTGTAATCTGTGTGACATATGCAGTCACTGTGTTACAGACCTGCAGATACAGCTGTACCTTGCTTTAGACATGGTTGATGTGTTACCACACTGCCATACCCCTTGGTCTTGCTGCAGGGCCATGTCCTGGTGACACACTGATGCCTAGAACAGAAACAGGATACAGCATGTGAGAACACATTCACTCAGCATTAATAATAGCAATAATGCATCATGGCTAACACTGTACACACACTATGCTGTGTGCCCCTTACAAATGCCAGATGACAGCAACTTACACAGCATTGCATATCTACAATTTAATAAGTTCACCCTGTGCATCAGACCCATATATGCATGTCCCTGCATCGATGGTTTTGATGGCAGGGATCTGGCACAGGTTTCATCATATGCACAGGGTGTGGTGTGGTTTTGCTAGAGGTCTAGGCTGTGCCATTCGGTTGACAGTATGGGTGTGTGTTTGGGATGTGAGAATGGCATGGCCTGTGCAGGTGTGGTGCATGTGTGTGGAGGTGACCTTTTACTGATTGTGATATGTGTGTGTCTGTGTGTGTGTGTGTGTGTGTGTGTATGTGTGTGTGTGTGTGTGTCTCTGCATGCACACAGACACACCATGTGGCTGCCCTACACTGATGTTTTTTGGACAGCTGTGGCCTGTACATGGCAGGGTGTGCAGTTCACCATCTCCGGCCATGGACATGGGAACTGGACCTGCCAGGGGTATCACAGGCACCACCTGGGACAAGGCCAGACATAGTACTGATCCTTGATGGCTTCTCTGTTGAGACCAGCCAGGACCATGTGCCGATGGCCTGCCATGTCTTGGCATGGATATCAGACCACCCTCAGTATTGCTGGTGTTACTGCCCATACGGGAGCATGATAGTGCATGGCCACATGCATGCCCAGCTGATTGTGGTGCTGAGCTACCTCCACATGACTACTGCCTCCCGTCCACCAAATATTGAAGCACAGATACTTCACAGTGGAGGAGTGCCATGACCTGACCCCATCTTCTATCAGTGATCTCATTGCCCTCATGCAGGATCCCAATGAGTTCACGAAAATCGTCACGTGCACCAGGGAGATGTTCTTCAACCAGCCTGTGCATTTGTCTGGTGTTACATTTGTCACATGCCTGTGCATCCATTACAGACTGAAACATGTGCCTGGTTACTGCAGCAGTGGCACTCTCAACATGGGATGGATGAGCAGCCATTCTCCTCTGAGCACCACTGCTTACAGAATTGGTCCAAGGTCACTTTGTATGTTATGTAGAACACACCCATGGATATGTTGATGTCCCATGGAAGCTGTATTCTTGCCTGTTGACAATGCATGTCTAACCTTGCCTGCGGTACTATTGAGTGACTGCCATTCATCTGCCATTGTGATTGCACACTTGTGGAGGGAGAGAGGTGTAAAGCTGGCACTGAATGTGTTGCCAAGACTGTGGCCAATATCTGTTGTTTCAGGATAGGTATTAGCATTGTGCAGTAACTCACAGCACTTGTGTTTAATACTGTGGAGGTTGTTGATGTAGCAATCAAATGCTTTTGTGATTGTCATCAGTGTCTGCTGCATGTCTGCCTTCATAGATGCCTGTTGGGGATTCCATGAGGGATCTCAAGTTATTTTTGAGGCTAATAAGGGAGTTCAACAGTCATAGGACACCACCTTTCTCTGCAACAGTATCCTCCTTCTGTTGTACACTTTAGTAATGGCAGGGGACCATCACATTGTCTCCCAGTGTTTGGAGGACAATGGCTGGGTTCTGTTGGCTATGGCTAGTACCATGCATTCATGTACCTGTTTGTACAGTGCATATGTGTATGATTCCACAGTCATGCAGCTATTTCCCATTGTCATGGGTGCAGTGAAGTCATCCACCCCTGTTTTTATGGCTTCAAAGTCAGCTTTGGAGAGGTTTTGCAAGGTGGCTACCTTTGTGGGGGGTGTGGCTGACATGTTGAGTTTCATATTAATTACAGCCTGTGTGGATCTCACCTGGTAGGGATTGACAAATGTGGATGAGCAACAGTCCCATATTTAAGTAGTCAACACAGGCCAAGGTTGTTGCATCCTCTACCTGGGGTCAGTATGTGTCAGTCCAGGGCATTGGAAATGATGAATCCCAGGAAGTGTTGAACCACTGTACTGGCACTTGACTTCTTTCCCCAGGTGATGGAGGGGTAGTTGAAGTCTCATGCTATGTCAGTGTTGCTTTGGACCATCATAGATGGCAGGATGTTTAGGAATGTGCATTGACAGTCTGGGGACATAGATGTGGACCCATGGCAGGCTATGGTCTGGATTGCACTATTACCCCAAGGCAGTTGTACCAGAAGTATCTCCAATGCATTATGCTGGGATACTAGTCTAGAGGTGTTCCTATCCATAAAGAATACGGAGACAACACCACCTGTGGAGGTGTGATGTGGTCCGTGTTTGGGGGCTGACAACTGTGGAATGTGTTATAGCCTGATACTGTAGGGCTGCTGTCTGCTGCTGTGAACCCACCTCTCCATTACAGCAGAAATGTTAATGTCCTCCACTCCGAGTGCTTTCAGTGACTGCATCCTGACAGATGTCTACTGTTGAACCGAATGACCCTCAGATTGCATACTTTTCTAGCTGTTATGGTGGTAATTACTTTAGGAACACTGCCTAATAAGGCATTATAGGGGTGGCAAGGCACTTAGCCAGTATCTGGAAACCCAGCGCTGACAGATGTAGGACATCTGTGGCAAGGCATTGAGTTCTGTCAATCATGTCATCCCAAGCAGTGAAATACTGGATCCCCTGAGAATGACACAAAACATGTAAGCCAAATGTTGCAGTCAATCATCTGTTGATAGTACTAGAGCATTATTCTGGGTGACAGTGGTATACTGCTCAGGGCACACCTGCCTAGACCACATAATCAAAGAGTTCAACCATGTTTCTTGTCATGTAGTCCAGGGAGGTATGTCCCAGGTCATTCACACCCACATGGATACAGAGTGATACTCATAGTTTTTGTGGAGTGCCATTGACTGGCTGTGCCATGTGTTGGATGCTGGCATGTGATAGATATTTGTCTGTTACCTGCTCCATATTCAACTTAGTGAGTGGGATATGTGTATGCCTCAGTATTGAGTTACCCATGATCACTGTATTCTGCAAAGTGGTTAGCCTTAGGAGCTTAGGTTGAGGGGCACACTGTGTAGGTTAAATATGTGTTCCTTGGCATGTGCCATGTCGTGATGTCTGTGTGGGTGTCTGTCTTGCTGGTCTGTGCTGTTTGGGTAAATGTACATTGAGTGCCTCTGTGAAGGTGGTTGTGTGGCTTTTCACTGTATGTCATGGCTGTCAAAGTGGGTGTCATGGTGAGCTATGTGTTCCACATGGTGTGGTGCAGGTGTTGATCTTATCCTCTTGACTTGCTAGTCCAGTCTTTGCTGGAGAGTGCATATGTCCACATTGGGTGAAATACAGGTAACTCTCACAGGTCTGAGTGTTTGGAGTTTAGAGGGGAGGGTTGCCTGCGTACATGAGGTAGTTGCAACAGTGCTTCAGAATGGACAAGTGCACCAGGTTAATGGGTGAAAGCACAGAAGACTGCCCTTCAATCATGCCAGGAGGGGTGGACATAACTAGTAAGAACTGGAGCTACTTCTGTGATAAACGAGTACTGCTGATGGCTCCCAGGTGTGCCACAATTATTGATACAATAACTTGAAGTGCCAAGCCATAATGCTATTTGAAGTGCAAGACAGAAAGAACTATCATGATGTAAGGGTGGAACTGAAGGTAGACTTTCTGCCACCTGTAATACTTTACCTCAGCTGTGCAGTTAGCAGCTTTGGCCATGTGAAAGTTCAGTAAGCTCTGTAGTGCATGCGGTAAATGCGTAACACTATAGTAGACATAACTAGATAGGCAGGACTTCTAATCCCAATACTGGCAAGTGTGTGTGTGTGTGTGTGTGTGTGTGTGTGTGTGTGTGTGTGTGTGTGTGTGTGTGTGTGTGTGTGTGTGTGTGTGTGTGTGTGTGTCTATGTGTATGAATCATGTACTATCTAGCTTATACCATTTTTTACTTTTGTACTACCCTTCACACTTCCCCTTGCCCCAATCTAGTAGTCCTGTTGATGTCATCCACCTTAGAAGTACCTTTGGACTACGTGAAAATGTCTAAGTTGTGTGTGGCATCGCGTAATACTTTAGTAGAAATAACTAGATAGGCAGGAGTTCTAATCTCCCTACTGGCAACTGTTGGAATATGTATGTGTGTGTGTGTGAGAGAGAATCATGTAGTGTGTGGATTACACCATGTACTACCCTTTACACTTCCCCCTCACTCCACTTGGTAGTCCTGTTGTCATCCTTCTTAGAAGTACCTTTGGACTAGGTGGAAATCTATAAGTTCTGTGGCGCATCTGATAACTGCTCAGCATAATAGTAGAAATAACTAGATAGGCAGAAGTTCTAATCCTAATACTGGCAACTGTGTGTGTGTGTGTGTGTGTGTGTGTGTGTGTGTGTGTGTGTGTGGATCCTATCTTGTGTGGCTTATACCATTTTGATGTGTGTACCGTACATGGCTGGTGACCACCTCCCGTTGTCATTTCTTTATATAGTGTGGTAACAGCATTTGCCTTACATGCAGCAAGTTAAACCATTGTACAGTCCTTTGTACAGATTTGTCTGGAATATCCAGATGTTTGCAATCTATACTTGGTCGGAAGTGGTCTGTGTGCCGTAACAATGCCCATCTATGTGATATCATAGCCAAATATGCCACAGTGAGTGTACTGACATATATGGCAGCATGAGGTATTAAACCTGACTGAAATGTCATGCTGATACAATGTCTGCCACCCTCACAGGTGGCCAGCCTTGTAGGTGCAATACATGAGTCCAGATGCTTGGTTTTACAAGTGAGCTGTTCATGTTATGGGTCACATTAAAGGCTGGAAGAGGTGTGGACTGACATATTGTGGTCATAATTTGTATATAGCAGGAACACCTTGCCTCTTAACAGGGGTATGTACACAATTTATATACACTGTGTACTGCTAACATGTCACATATGTCCCTACCTTAAGCCATTTGTCCAGCCCATTTTGCTGACCTCTGTCCAGATGTCTTGGCACTGACAAGTTGTGAGGTATGCTACAGCTATGTTGAATGCACTTCAGATAGGCCCCAGTGGTGACCACTGTGATGTAGTGCAGTTAACACCAACAGAACTGAACATGTACATCATGCTTTATGGGTAGGTATGATAAATGTGTGCATAGCAAATAGCATCGGCTTAACAGGGCCAGTGTATTGGAAAACCACAGCAAAACAATTCCATACTCACCAGCTACAGGCTGCTGTCCCAGTTGTATACTAGAGTGACTGAAATAGTTGTGGGAGAGAGGTAATGTCAGTAGCCACTGATGTTGCCTTGGTACAGGGTGGAAGCATCATTTCAGCACATTAACAGTACAACCCCCAATACTACAAAATATGCTGGCCAGCACCATAGATGTACATATCTGTGCATTACTAAACACCAGCAAGACCTACTATCTCATCTGACATATGCATGTAGACAGTATACAGATAGAAATGGATAATCAGCAGTCTTCTAATAATGTGCACTGGAGCCTTACCTGCACGCTCCTCATCCAGTGTGTGGGTGCAACCCACCTCCACAATGCTTTCCTCAGCTTCATGGCTTGTGCATTGGGCAGGTGCCCCAAGGTTGGCAAGAAGCTCCTTGGTGGGTGTCAGTGGGGGCTGGATGGCTGGGCCCCCACCTGTGGTTAGCCGGTACCTCACTACAGTGGCAGCCCGTTGATGGGTAGGGCGGATAAGGTCAGTGGCCCGATGCTGCACCTGCTCATAAGTGCAGGCCGGCATCATTTACCCCATGGACCATATTGTTCTAAGCATGGTCCTCTCCCGCACATCTTGTGCTCTCTGTCCAAATAACAGGGCATAATGTTTGATCACATATTGGGTGATGATGTCAGTTTCCCCAACACAGAATGCTGGTAGGTGAGCCCTCTGCATGTTTACCTGGAAGACATAAACAGGGAAAAAGGTCACAGGACCTCATACAGTTGTCAAATTGCACATCAACAGTGGATATTACTTGCAAATAATCCAAACTACACCATAACCCTCCACTCTATCATGGTTATACAGCTTGCATTACACTCCTGGCTCTGAGCTATCTTATTCCCCCCATTGTTGGACATTTAATTGCATAATCCTCTATTCTCCATTCATTTTTGTATAGAGGGATGACAGTGGCCATCTTCCATGTGGATGGTGTGTGGATGGTGGCAGGTCTGTGTTTGACTGTGTTGTGTGATGGAGCTGTAAGCACATGCCTAAGTTCATGTAGGAGGCAGACAGTGATGTTATTATGCCCCATGGAGATGTTCTGTTGTTGCCATCAGTAGGCAATATGTACATGCTCACCATTGCTGATGGGAGGAGTGTGGTTGATGTGCATAACCCCCTATACAACTGGGTTGGACAGGGTGGCAATGTTCCCACCTAACCTGTCTAATGCAGGTTGGCTATATCCATGGCATGTGTGTATGAGGTGTTCTTTACCCCCAGTACGGGGTGAATTGTGTTGTTGCCTCAGAGGCTGACAACATATGTGGAGACACTGTTGCAGTTGTCCTTGGTGTGGATATGTCTGATTTGTAGTCACAGTCAGCCTTACAGGAAGTCACCTGTGAACTTACATGCTTGCTCAGATAGAGGTGGACCTGCTTCCAAGTTGTTGCCTGCACCTTTGTGTACCTGTACAGCCAATATAGCAACCTGTTATGTGGTTTGTGTATTGCTGCTGTCCACCAAAGGGGATTACTCTATCTTGGTGAAGGCTGGTTATCAGGTACTGCTAAGTCCATATAGCTACAGTGGATGTAAAATGTACACATCTCTGTTACAATGCCTGGTATTTGTGCAACGGAAACATGACACCAGAATAACTCATTTCAAAACAATTCCCACCTTTAATGTGAACTATAGCCTGTACAATTCAATTGAAAACATAACAATCTGGTCTGTGAAAACATATGGAAATAATAATCAGTACAATAAGCCAGTTGAATGAGTGTGCACACCCTTAAACTGACATGTTGTGTAGGTACCTCTTGAGATGGTTACAGCATTCATTCGTCTTCGTTTGGACTCTAACATCATGACATATCTTCACTTGGCAATAGTTGCTCACCTTCCTAGAAACACCTTTGTTTGTTTTTCAATGGAATTGTACATGTTATGGGTCACATTCAAGATGAGAAAGATTATGAAATTATTTTCTGTGATCTCATTGTCATACATCACACAAACCTGGCATTCCAGCAGGGGTGTGCACACTTGTGATATCCACTGTATATAGGTGTTGATATAGCTGTTAGTGGTAGGGATGGACAGAAGATCATAACACAGTTGGACACTTCTCCGGTTACTACCTGATAATCATGCCTACTCTAGTACCCATGTCAGTGTCAAGGCAATGCAACAACCAGTAGCTGTACTTATGTCTGTTGTATGCATTGACACTGATATTACACATGTGCAACATGCGCAACCTATGTACCTGACTGCTTGAAACCCATGTTATTAGTTTTGTGCCTTCCAGCTGAACATACACATATGTACATCTGCTTAGGGGATACCTGGCATACATTTCTGTTCTATGTTAGTACAGCACACTCTATTTACAGTTAGTCTTGCTGCTCAATCATACTTCTCAACCTGTTATTGCATGATGTCTGGAGAATGGCACACATAAATGGGTGACAAAAAGGACATCAGTATTGATACTGTATTAATATAGCTGCACCAGACATTAGTAAGTTAATTGCACAGTAGGCTTTGACATCACTGAGATAACCTGAAAGATGTTCAACAGTCATAAGTAGGCTATTATGTTACATTGTCATTGCTCACAGACTTGCCAATGGTTTGGCTGACATAACACAGGTATGTGTATATGTGACTAAAGATATCAGTCATAAATGTGCTTATTGTCCAGCAGAACACTGTACAGTTGAATGTTATTAATTCAATACATCACATGCAGTTTAACACACATCTGCAACAGTATTTTACTATGCACATGCCCTATATAGGTCTCTTGGATTTACAAGACAAGCATGTATCATACTTATATTCACAGGTAACA